>NC_090265.1:723785443-724055443 GCF_040414725.1 Anabrus simplex
TAAGTTAAAGTGGCAGTTAGTTACAGCCAAAGGGACCTCTGGTCCTACTTGTAATTAACTTTAAATAAATATATTTCTATTTCGATACTGGGGCCACCATTTCACCATCAGACAGCTCCTCAATTGTAATCAAGTAGGCTGAGTGGATCTCAAACCAGACCTCAGATTCAGGTAAAAATCCTTAATCTGGCCGCGAATTGAACCCTGGGCCTTCGGGTAAGAGGCAGGCATGCTTTACCTACACTGAAGGACCAGCCTCAAATTATAAAACAAGTTCTTTTAGAATGACCAGTAAAACTACGAAATTATTACAATTGTTTCAACGGTCCAAATTATACACTCTCGGTCGGTCCAAATGACACGACATGCAAAGATCTAATCAAAAACTAAGTAATATGCAAAGTACTTAACATTTATGAAAGAAATTTTGTTAAAACTTACCTAGATGTTTCATCAGTACTTGTAAAAGCTAAAAACCCTCTTGGCTGAAATAACTACCTCACCGTACACTTTCTTGTCACAGTATAAGCATACAAGGAACGTGAGTACCGTATTAAGATTGTTTTCCTCTCCCTTAAGGGGAGTATCAAACGCCTATCCTGGTAATGTTAAATTTGACACATTCACATCCCGTGTTCTTTGGAACTGTACAAGGTAATGAAACTAAATTTTGCTAGGACGTATATACATATCTAATACATTCATTGATCTACTTTCTTGGTTCAAGCTTTATTCAAAATCATGATATGGATTAATAATTAACATATTTATTTTAAAAATTTTTATGATCAAACAATATGTCATATAAAACCAATAATGTTGTTAATGAGAGAGAAAAATTTAAAAGCTCTATCCTAAGGCGACACTCCGGAGATAAAAATATATAAATTACCTAATGCATGGATTTTCACGAAACTTTGTGAGAATGTCACGTACATAAAAGTAGAGATCACGAGCATTTCCTTCACATACTGTACAATTAATAGTATTCCCAAAATAATTTTTTGAAAATTTTAATTCCATTTTTTCATGCAATTTAATTAACATGTTAATGTAAATTCGTAATTAGGCAGATAATACTTCTTTTAAAAGCACTACGTATCGATATTTCTGTACATCATTCATATAAGGAGATATACTAAATTTTGTGCAATTTTTACGTTCTAAAATTTTACAATTAAAAATCTCTCAAAAATTTCATAGTTATACCATACAAATTTTGAAACATTTGGCAGAATATTATGGGAGAAAATGGGATTTAAATGTAAAATTACAGTGATAAATTTTTTGAATTCAGCGGAATAAATTCGTGGCAAGAAAAAACCTCAATCCTTTCAATTCCAGTCATAAAAAGTATTTCACTAAAATGACAAAAATATCGATTTTTATCTCCGGAGTGTCACCTTAAGTAGTTTCTGAGAAAATGGGAAACATTCGCATAAAATGTAGTTCATCAGAATTCACACTTGATAGTATAATGCCACGTATTGTGTATGGTAACATGTTTCTTACCACATAAATAGCATACATCATACCAAACAATGTAGGCAACTGATTCAACAGGATGTTTAATATAAATCAACATGAATTACCACCTTCTAGAGCAAATATAGTAGTTCCCTAGATGTTTTGTCATAACTAAAAAAGTGCTCACGAAATCTGGAGGAAAAGCTTGTGCAGCAACAGATTGTTTTTAGATTTATAAATAGTTACAATCATCCCAAATCATACATGAAATAAAAGAGTAAACTCCAGATAATAATTCTCCACAAAAAACCAAATATACACATTTTTTACCAGTACCACCGTGTGTACTCCCCATAAGCCCAACAGAAAAAAAACCTTTCAGGAAGCAATCTACCCTCGGCTGTTTTGCTGACGTTGCCTCACGCATGGAATGACCAAACTTACAAATGCCAAAATTAGGATCGGTCCAAATTACACGCAGGCTGAAATTACCTCGAGTGGATAGCTCTGCCACTACCTATGGACCACTAAATTTTAGATCTTTCTTAATTAGACCCACCACTTTGCGCTTTCCTCTGGCAGTCAGTGTGTCTGGACCAGTAGGAGCGATTGGCAGTGAGGGGGAAATTTTTTACAAACAACAAAAACTACAAGGTTGTCGGATTATGGAGGGGGAGGGCAAAAAAATTGAAAAACTCCACAAAATGGAAAGACTTTATGCAGTCTGAGCAAATTTCGATAAAGGCGAAAAGGTTGAGTATACTAACGGTAATAATAATATTGTACAATAAAACTTTTCATCAAGGGAACAATAATTAGACACGTATTAAAATGAAATACAAGTTCGGCGTGATTATAAGGTTAAAATGTCATTTGGTATTTGACTACACACTAGATAGAACTACACAGACACGAGACTGCCAAATGAACGTACGTGCGCGGCAAGCGGGTGACCCCAGCGCGCACGACCTTGACAAAAATATACCACTGCTGCCCTTCCTCACAGCACTTGCTGCAGACTGCTGCATTTACTCACAGCACATGCTGCACACTGCTGCCCTTCCTCACAGCACATGCTGTAGAATGCTGCCCTTCCTCACAGCACATGCTGTAGACTGCTGCCCTTCCCTTCCTCACAGCACTTGCTGCACACTGCTGCCCTTCCTCACAGCACATGCTGCACACTGCTGCCCTTCCTCACAGCACATGCTGTAGACTGCTGCCCTTCCCTTCCTCACAGCACATGCTGCACACTGCTGACCTTTCTCACAGCACATGCTGCACACTGCTGCCCTTCCTCACAGCACATGCTGTAGACTGCTGCCCTTCCCTTCCTCACAGCACTTGCTGCACACTGCTGACCTTTCTCACAGCACATGCTGCACACTGCTGCCCTTCCTCACAGCACATGCTGCACACTGCTGCCCTTCCTCACAGCACATGCTGCACACTGCTGACCTTTCACATAGCACATGCTGTAGACTGCTGCCCTTCCTCAGAGCACATGCTGCACACTGCTGCCCTTCCTCACAGCACTTGCTGCACACTGCTGTCCTTCCTCACAGCACATGCTGTAGAATGCTGCCCTTCCTCACAGCACATGCTGCACACTGCTGCCCTTTCTCACAGCACTTGCTGCGCACTACTGACCTTTCTCACAGCACATGCTGTAGAATGCTGCCCTTCCTCACAGCACTTGCTGCGCACTGCTGACCTTTCTCACAGCACATGCTGTAGAATGCTGCCCTTCCTCACAGCACTTGCTGCACACTGCTGCCCTTCCTCACAGCACTTGCTGCACACTGCTGCCCTTCCTCACAGCACATGCTGCACACTGCTGCCCTTCCTCACAGCACATGCTGTAGACTGCTGCCCTTCCCTTCCTCACAGCACATGCTGCACACTGCTGACCTTTCTCACAGCACATGCTGCACACTGCTGCCCTTCCTCACAGCACATGCTGTAGACTGCTGCCCTTCCCTTCCTCACAGCACTTGCTGCACACTGCTGACCTTTCTCACAGCACATGCTGCACACTGCTGCCCTTCCTCACAGCACATGCTGCACACTGCTGCCCTTCCTCACAGCACATGCTGCACACTGCTGACCTTTCACATAGCACATGCTGTAGACTGCTGCCCTTCCTCAGAGCACATGCTGCACACTGCTGCCCTTCCTCACAGCACTTGCTGCACACTGCTGTCCTTCCTCACAGCACATGCTGTAGAATGCTGCCCTTCCTCACAGCACATGCTGCACACTGCTGCCCTTTCTCACAGCACTTGCTGCGCACTACTGACCTTTCTCACAGCACATGCTGTAGAATGCTGCCCTTCCTCACAGCACTTGCTGCGCACTGCTGACCTTTCTCACAGCACATGCTGTAGAATGCTGCCCTTCCTCACAGCACTTGCTGCACACTGCTGCCCTTCCTCACAGCACTTGCTGCAGACTGCTGCATTTACTCACAGCACATGCTGCACACTGCTGACCTTTCTCACAGCACATGCTGTAGAATGCTGCCCTTCCTCACAGCACATGCTGTAGAATGCTGACCTTTCTCACAGCACATGCTGTAGAATGCTGTCCTTCCTCACAGCACTTGCTGCGCACTGCTGACCTTTCTCACAGCACATGCTGTAGACTGCTGTCCTTCCTCACAGCACTTGCTGCACACTGCTGTCCTTCCTCACAGCACATACTGCACACTGCTGTCCTTCCTCACAGTACATGCTGCACACTGCTGTCCTTCCTCACAGCACATGCTGTAGAATGCTGTCCTTCCTCACAGCACATACTGCACACTGCTGTCCTTCCTCACAGCACATGCTGTAGACTGCTGTCCTTCCTCACAGCACATACTGCACACTGCTGTCCTTCCTCACAGCACATGCTGCACACTGCTGTCCTTCCTCATAACTTTGTGCATTTGGTGTGAATTTTATGCATGATTAGTGCATACAAATTAGTTTTGGAATTGAAGCATCACGATTTCTGACTGCTGGAACGTTACGTGCAATATTCTCCGTTAACGCTTTACAGACTCTTTCATTATGTGCTGATCGTTTTTTGCTCGGCGAGGTCCCGTTTCCCATCCCTGCGTGTGATGCCGCTTTCGTTCCCCCAATATAGGGTGCGTTATACCATGTAATTGTACTCGGGTACCTCATTTTATCTGAAATGTGTTTATTATTGTTACCGTGTTTTTGCGGTAGTTATGCGTGAAAGAAGGTGCGGGTTGGTGAACAGGTCTCAAGCTACGAAAGTAAAATTAATTTAAAATTTAACAAGGTTATATTTCTTTTTTCAAAAGAAAGAAATAACAAGCATGGCAGGTACAGAGTAGCAAGTCAAAAAAGGTAGTTACAATATTTACAAGATTTGGGCTTCGCGCCCCGATTTCACAATGCTTGGGCAATCAGCCCAACCTTACTTCAAAATATGAATTAACCGAGGGGCAGAAAACCCCATTCATGCTCAGGAGCACTTGCTCCAAATTACACCGAAAAGCCTCCTCGAGGCATACAACACTGAATTTTCGAAAAAGAGCCACTCGCTCTCAACTTTAAGCCTCTCAAAGGCCACACCAAACTCCACCTTCAAGTTGTCCTCTCTGGACATAGACACAGGGGTAAAATACCCAACCTACTGAGGTCTATTAAGTGAGAAAGATTAATTACATGACCTCTAAAATAACAATTTGAGGGGAGGCGAACTTGCGCTCCTAATACGCTTGTTTCACAACCTAATTTGGTTCTAGGCCACAGATGCAAGGGCTAATCCCATACTACGGAGGTGACTTTAGAAAAGAAACAAATTTACATAATGTTAAGGAAGAATAGGTTGAGAAAATAAGTTCACCTCAAAACAATATCAGTGGGAGCTCGAGAGGGTTAAGCACTCTCTATCCCAATATGTAGTCGAAAAGCTTAGAATAGATACAAGTTTCTTTACATTTTACGGAAGGTTATATAATGGGAAAACTTCGTACCCGCCCCGAGAGTTAAACTGCTGAGCAAGCAAGAAAATAAGTTATTATACGGCCATTACCTGGTTGTTGACTGTCGCCGAAGAAAGAGGCGCTTCCCGCCCCCTGCTATGTACTTTACACACCAAAAGATGGAACAGAAGTGGCCCGGAGACCCTAAAATCAGCAGTTTATATCCTCTCGCGGAAAGTTCGAGGCGTTAGGGGAATGAGAACACCCGCCCACAATCACTTTATTGGGTAGGGTACAGCAACATATCTCAGTTGGGGGAAGATACATCGGATTGGTCAGAAATTAATTAAAGAAATTCGGGATTGGCTAAATACAAAACAAGGGGAAAGAGAGGGGCATACAGCCAACTTAAACAATAACAGAAAGAAATTTAACAAGAAACAAACTTTTGAAATAAAAATTTCTCCAAAAAAAAACCAGTTCTTTCACTCCGCACTAGGGTGCACTATTGTTGATCTTCAGTAGTGTCCTCTAGAAGAGAAAGTTCACACTTCTTTCTACAAGCAAAACAAAAATACGTCGAAAATGACACAGTTCAAAAACTCCAAATTTTCCACGTAGTGACATCTGCTGAGAAATTTGAAAATTAATACCGTCAATAAAGTTCAGACTTCCTCCAGCAGAGGAGTTTCAATTGGCGCACATTTTAAATTAGCGGCGTGGAGGTGTACCGCCCGGTACAGCCCCCCCCCCCCCCCCAAAAGTTCTTCCAGGGGTTACACATGAAATTTGTTTGAAAACAAGGTCCAAGTTTTGATGTTGATATGGAGATTAATTGCAGAAGTATTTATAAGATTTTCTTAATGTGGTTTGATTCAGTTTCAAAATTTTTGTTGTAACTTGGTGACGTAAAGTATTTATGTTTATAGAAGTTGAATTCAGAAGATAAACTTTTAATACTTGAAAGTGAAGAAAAATTTTGCAAGGTCCACCAAATATTGCTGTTGAATTCCCAAGTGCAGTAATTGCTGATAGTAATAGTTCATGTAGTTAATGTTGATTAAGTTGTATGGCCAGACCGGCCGTTGCAGCGTGCGTCCAGAGGAGGCCGCTCGGACCCCTCAAGTACCCTGAGATACCGCTCGCCCGCACTATGAGGGGAGCAGTGGTTTTGAAGCACGCCGCGCCCGCGGTGAACATATACAGGCTGCGGGCCAGTAGCAGGTCGTGCGCCGCACATCAGCCTTGGCCGGGAGGAGGGCTCCGGCTCGCCGTGCACATGTGGTCCTCGCTGGGGAAGAGGGGGCCCATCCTCTGATCCAGTCGCAGCACGGCGCCGCGCGGCTGCGGGGACACTGAAACATTAAAGCTAGGCGGCAGAATTGTTGGACCATCATCATTTCTTGAGGGCACAGGCTTTGTGGAGAGGTTGAGGGGCCAGCGGCGTGCAGAAATCCATGGCCTTAATTAAGCCACTGTGTAGAGTGGAGCAGGAGACGGGAGCGTGGTAATGGCCGTGGCAAGAACAGGATGGCAGTTTAACCGTGCGGGAGGGGTTTACAAAAAACTTACATATGAAACAAAATATTATAGAAGGGGCAGAATGCCTTAAAAGTGAAAACTCAAAAAAAAATATAACCTTAATATTCCTTTCACGATTATATGAAGCAAGTTAACCCAGAAATTACACCGGTTTCACCTGAGACAGGTGAACCCTAAATATCCTCTCGGTGGCTGGATTACTTAATAATAATGTGACCGGCGTAAGGAAATCTAGAATGATACACGGCCCATGAAATCTGGGGCAAGCTTGCCCGCGGGAACAAAATTCTTGACCATTACTTGGTCACCTACCTTCAAATGGGTGGGTCTCCGTCCACGATCATACCTTTCCCTAACCTTTTCATGAGACACTTTAAGATTGGCTTTAGCTTTCTTCCAAAGATCTTTAATGTTGTCCGGATCTATTGTCTCAGGTAGAATGTCACTCAGAGACCAGAGGTTAGAGAGCGGCGTGTTGGGAACAAACTTGAACATCAAAGAGGCTGGAGTAAATTTATGTGATTCATGAACCGCCGAATTCAAAGCAAAAGCTAACCAATGCAGGGACGTGTCCCACCTGGAATGATCTTCATGGTGATAGGCAATAAGCGCGGACCTGAGATTACGGTTAACCCGTTCAGCCAGAGATGGTTGAGGGTAATAAGCAGAAGTAGTTACATGAGAGATGGACAAGTCAAAGCAGAATTTACGAAATAAATGAGATGTAAAAGCCTTAGCATTATCAGATACAATATATTGGCACGGACCAAAAGAAGCAAAAATAGAATTTAGGCAAGTAATGGTGGACTGAGCGGTAGCCAGCTTAGTCGGAAATAACCAGGAAAATCGTGTAAAACCATCTACGCATACAAAGATGAACTTGTTGGTATTTCCCTTTGACTGGGGGAAGGGTCCTACATAATCAATATACAGGCGTTCCATGGGGCGCGACGCTTGATGTGAAGACAAAAGGCCTACCTTGGTGGACATGGTTGGTTTACTAAGCAAACAAGATTTACAAGCTTTTACTAGTTCACGGATTTCACCGTCCATACCCTTCCAGATGAACCTTTCACGAATCTTTTTCACGAGTTTTAAAGATTCCAAGATGCCCCCCTAATGGGGTCTCATGATAGTATTTGAAGATCATAGGCACAAGAACAGCTGGAAAGACAACCTTCATTATCTTATCATGCCTCGATGGGCAACATAGAACACCATTCCTCAGAACATAAGGGACAACATGTTCCCCAGAAGAAAGGGTTTCCATTATCGGAGCCAGCGTCGGATCTTCACGTTGGTATTTCTCGATATCCCTAAAGAGCATGGGAGCATCTGTTAAGATGGCATTAACATCAGATAGTATGGACTCGGAAGGTGATGAACTGTCGACCGGTTCATGGGTCTCGACGTCGTTGGAAAACATACGGCTGAGTCCATCAGCAACAACATTTTCGGTACCTCTGATATGCCGGACATCGAATTGGAAGGCGGAAATACGGATGGCCCAACGGGCTATACGACCAGTACGACGCGGCCTACCTAAGACCCAGCTTAAGGCTTGATTATCTGTCTCCAGGTCGAATTTGACATGTTCCAGATAGAGACGGAACTTCTCTAAGGCAAATAAGACTGCCAACCCTTCAAGCTCATAGATCGAATACTTGGCTTCTTGAGCCGACAAGGTCCTAGATGCATAGGCGATGGGTCGCCTCCCTAGTTCAGTCTCTTGAAGAAGGACTGCAGCTACTGCTGACGACGACGCGTCGGTTTGGACGATGAATTTCTTCGAGAAATCAGGCATAACAAGTACAGGGGCATTACAGAGAGCTAATTTAAGATCTTCAAAAGCGGCTTGTTGAGAAGGTCCCCACTCGAATTTGATGCCTTTCCTACGAAGAAGGTTCAAGGGCGCCGCTCTATTAGCGAAGTTAGGAATAAACTTCCTGAAGAAATTCACCATACCAATGAACCTGGCGATACCTTTAATGTCCTTGGGAGGTTTAAAATCACGGATGGCCTGTGTTCTAGAATGATCGACCGCTACACCATCAGGTGACACAATATGCCCTAGGAATGACATAGAGGGTTTAGCAAAGGCAACCTTGGACAACTTGACAGTTAACCCAGCCTTACGCAGGCGATCGAGAACTTCTCGCAGATGATCAAGATGTTCTTCAAAAGTCTCTGAAAATACGACGAAATCATCCAAGTAGTGATATAAGTACTCAAATTTGATGTCGGAGAAGACCCTATCTAGTAGCCTAGTGAGTACAGCTGCTCCCGTGGGGAGCCCGAACGGCACGCGGTTGTATTCATACAAGTTCCAGTCCGTGGCAAACGCTGTAAGATGTTTAGACTCTTCGGCTAGAGGAATTTGATTGTAGGCTTGATTCAAGTCCAAGATGGTGAAGAACTTGGCCTTACGGAACCATGAAAAACAAGAATGAAGGTCGGGAAGGGGCACAGATTGTAACACCACCTTCCGATTGAGAGCCCTATAATCAATGACAGGCCTGAAGCCCCCCTGGGGTTTCGGGACTAGAAAAATAGGCGACGAATACGCCGACTTAGTGGGCCTAATAATACCGTCTTTCAACATCTGATCGATGATTTCTTTCAGAGCCTTCATTTTAGGTGGAGATAGCCTATAAGGTGGAAAACGGACAGGAATCGAATCTGTGACCTCAATTTTGTATTCAATAAGGTCAGTAACACCAAGAGTATCAGAGAACACCTCAGGAAATGACTGACATAATTTCCGAATACTATCAGCCTGCTCCTCAGGTAGATGTCTAAGGTCTAACAACATCTCATCCTGGGTAGGCGAAATAGATGAACATGATACAGAATTACATTTCAATAAGGGAATTTTACAATTGGACGCAAATTTTAATGTGCACGACTTACTCTGAAGATCGAGCACAAGACCAGTGTGAGAAATGGGGGAAAATGGGATTTAAATGTAAAATTACAGTGATAAATTTTTTGAATTCAGCGGAATAAATTCGTGGCAAGAAAAAACCTCAATCCTTTCAATTCCAGTCATAATAAGTATTTCACTAAAATGACAAAAATATCGATTTTTATCTCCGGAGTGTCACCTTAAGTAGTTTCTGAGAAAATGGGAAACATTCGCATAAAATGTAGTTCATCAGAATTCACACTTGATAGTATAATGCCACGTATTGTGTATGGTAACATGTTTCTTACCACATAAATAGCATACATCATACCAAACAATGTAGGCAACTGATTCAACAGGATGTTTAATATAAATCAACATGAATTACCACCTTCTAGAGCAAATATAGTAGTTCCCTAGATGTTTTGTCATAACTAAAAAAGTGCTCACGAAATCTGGAGGAAAAGCTTGTGCAGCAACAGATTGTTTTTAGATTTATAAATAGTTACAATCATCCCAAATCATACATGAAATAAAAGAGTAAACTCCAGATAATAATTCTCCACAAAAAACCAAATATACACATTTTTTACCAGTACCACCGTGTGTACTCCCCATAAGCCCAACAGAAAAAAAACCTTTCAGGAAGCAATCTACCCTCGGCTGTTTTGCTGACGTTGCCTCACGCATGGAATGACCAAACTTACAAATGCCAAAATTAGGATCGGTCCAAATTACACTCAGGCTGAAATTACCTCGAGTGGATAGCTCTGCCACTACCTATGGACCACTAAATTTTAGATCTTTCTTAATTAGACCCACCACTTTGCGCTTTCCTCTGGCAGTCAGTGTGTCTGGACCAGTAGGAGCGATTGGCAGTGAGGGGGAAATTTTTTACAAACAACAAAAACTACAAGGTTGTCGGATTATGGAGGGGGAGTGCAAAAAAATTGAAAAACTCCACAAAATGGTAAGACTTTATGCAGTCTGAGCAAATTTCGATAAAGGCGAAAAGGTTGAGTCTACTAACGGTAATAATAATATTGTACAATAAAACTTTTCATCAAGGGAACAATAATTAGACACGTATTAAAATGAAATACAAGTTCGGCGTGATTATAAGGTTCAAATGTCATTTGGTATTTGACTACACACTAGATAGAACTACACAGACACGAGACTGCCAAATGAACGTACGTGCGCGGCAAGCGGGTGACCCCAGCGCGCACGACCTTGACAAAAATATACCACTGCTGCCCTTCCTCACAGCACTTGCTGCAGACTGCTGCATTTACTCACAGCACATGCTGCACACTGCTGCCCTTCCTCACAGCACATGCTGTAGAATGCTGCCCTTCCTCACAGCACATGCTGTAGACTGCTGCCCTTCCCTTCCTCACAGCACTTGCTGCACACTGCTGCCCTTCCTCACAGCACATGCTGCACACTGCTGACCTTTCTCACAGCACATGCTGTAGACTGCTGCCCTTCCCTTCCTCACAGCACATGCTGCACACTGCTGACCTTTCTCACAGCACATGCTGCACACTGCTGCCCTTCCTCACAGCACATGCTGTAGACTGCTGCCCTTCCCTTCCTCACAGCACTTGCTGCACACTGCTGTCCTTCCTCACAGCACATGCTGCACACTGCTGCCCTTCCTCACAGCACTTGCTGCACACTGCTGCCCTTCCTCACAGCACATGCTGCACACTGCTGACCTTTCACATAGCACATGCTGTAGACTGCTGCCCTTCCTCACAGCACTTGCTGCACACTGCTGCCCTTCCTCACAGCACATGCTGTAGACTGCTGCCCTTCCTCACAGCACATGCTGTAGACTGCTGCCCTTCCTCACAGCACATGCTGCACACTGCTGCCCTTCCTCACAGCACTTGCTGCACACTGCTGTCCTTCCTCACAGCACATGCTGTAGAATGCTGCCCTTCCTCACAGCACATGCTGCACACTGCTGCCCTTCCTCACAGCACATGCTGCACACTGCTGCCCTTCCTCACAGCACATGCTGCACACTGCTGCCCTTCCTCACAGCACATGCTGTAGACTGCTGCCCTTCCCTTCCTCACAGCACATGCTGCACACTGCTGCCCTTCCTCACAGCACATGCTGCACACTGCTGCCCTTCCTCACAGCACATGCTGCACACTGCTGCCCTTCCTCACAGCACATGCTGCACACTGCTGACCTTTTCACAGCACATGCTGCAGACTGCTGACCTTTCACACAGCACATGCTGTAGAATGCTGCCCTTCCTCACAGCACATGCTGCACACTGCTGCCCTTCCCTTCCTCACAGCACATGCTGCACACTGCTGACCTTTTCACAGCACATGCTGCAGACTGCTGACCTTTCACACAGCACATGCTGTAGAATGCTGCCCTTCCTCACAGCACATGCTGCACACTGCTGCCCTTCCTCACAGCACATGCTGCACACTGCTGCCCTTCCCTTCCTCACAGCACTTGCTGCACACTGCTGACCTTTCACACAGCACATGCTGTAGAATGCTGCCCTTCCTCACAGCACATGCTGCACACTGCTGACCTTTCACACAGCACATACTGTAGAATGCTGCCCTTCCTCACAGCACATGCTGCACACTACTGCCCTTCCTCACAGCACATGCTGCACACTGCTGCCCTTCCTCACAGCACATGCTGTAGAATGCTGCCCTTCCCTTCCTCACAGCACATGCTGCACACTGCTGCCCTTCCTCACAGCACATGTTGCACACTGCTGCCCTTCCTCACAGCACATGCTGCACACTGCTGCCCTTCCCTTCCTCACAGCACATGCTGCACACTGCTGCCCTTCCTCACAGCACATGCTGTAGACTGCTGCCCTTCCCTTCCTCACAGCACTTGCTGCAAACTGCTGTCCTTCCTCACAGCACATGCTGCAGACTGCTGACCTTCCTCACAGCACATGCTGTAGACTGCTGCCCTTCCTCACAGCACATGCTGCACACTGCTGCCCTTCCCTTCCTCACAGCACATGATGCACACTGCTGCCCTTCCTCACAGCACATGCTGTAGACTGCTGACCTTCCTCGCAGCACATGCTGCACACTGCTGCCCTTCCTCACAGCACATGCTGTAGACTGCTGCCCTTCCCTTCCTCACAGCACTTGCTGCACACTGCTGACCTTTCTCACAGCACATGCTGTAGACTGCTGCCCTTCCCTTCCTCACAGCACTTGCTGCACACTGCTGACCTTCCTCACAGCACATGCTGCACACTGCTGCCCTTCCTCACAGCACATGCTGTAGACTGCTGCCCTTCCCTTCCTCACAGCACATGCTGCACACTGCTGCCCTTCCTCACAGCACTTGCTGCGCACTGCTGACCTTTCTCACAGCACATGCTGCACACTGCTGCCCTTCCTCACAGCACATGCTGCAGACTGCTGACCTTCCTCACAGCACATGCTGCACACTGCTGCCCTTCCTCACAGCACATGCTGTAGAATGCTGACCTTTCTCACAGCACATGCTGCACACTGCTGCCCTTTCTCACAGCACATGCTGCACACTGCTGCCCTTCCTCACAGCACATGCTGTAGACTGCTGCCCTCCCCTTCCTCACAGCACATGCTGCACACTGCTGCCCTTCCTCACAGCACATGCTGCACACTGCTGCCCTTCCTCACAGCACATGCTGCACACTGCTGACCTTTCTCACAGCACATGCTGCACACTGCTGACCTTTCACATAGCACATGCTGCAGACTGCTGACCTTTCTCACAGCACATGCTGCAGACTGCTGACCTTTCACACAGCACTTGCTGCACACTGCTGCCCTTCCTCACAGCACTTGCTGCGCACTGCTGACCTTTCTCACAGCACATGCTGCACACTGCTGCCCTTCCTCACAGCACATGCTGCACACTGCTGCCCTTCCTCACAGCACATGCTGCACACTGCTGACCTTTCTCACAGCACATGCTGCACACTGCTGACCTTTCTCACAGCACATGCTGCACACTGCTGACCTTTCTCACAGCACATGCTGCACACTGCTGCCCTTCCTCACAGCACATGCTGCACACTGCTGCCCTTCCTCACAGCACTTGCTGCGCACTGCTGACCTTTCTCACAGCACATGCTGCACACTGCTGCCCTTCCTCACAGCACATGCTGCACACTGCTGCCCTTCCCTTCCTCACAGCACATGCTGCACACTGCTGCCCTTCCTCACAGCACATGCTGTAGACTGCTGCCCTTCCCTTCCTTACAGCACTTGCTGCACACTGCTGTCCTTCCTCACAGCACATACTGCACACTGCTGCCCTTCCTCACAGCACATGCTGCACACTGCTGCCCTTCCTCACAGCACATGCTGCACACTGCTGCCCTTCCTCACAGCACATGCTGCACACTGCTGACCTTCCTCACAGCACATGCTGCACACTGCTGCCCTTCCTCACAGCACATGCTGCAGACTGCTGCCCTTCCTCACAGCACTTGCTGCACACTGCTGCCCTTCCTCACAGCACTTGCTGCACACTGCTGCCCTTCCTCACAGCACTTGCTGCACACTGCTGCCCTTCCTCACAGCACTTGCTGCACACTGCTGCCCTTCCTCACAGCACATGCTGCGCACTGCTGACCTTTCTCACAGCACATGCTGTAGAATGCTGCCCTTCCTCACAGCACTTGCTGCGCACTGCTGACCTTTCTCACAGCACATGCTGTAGACTGCTGTCCTTCCTCACAGCACTTGCTGCACACTGCTGTCCTTCCTCACAGCACATGCTGCACACTGCTGCCCTTCCTCACAGCACTTGCTGCACACTGCTGTCCTTCCTCACAGCACTTGCTGTAGAATGCTGTCCTTCCTCACAGCACATGCTGCACACTGCTGTCCTTCCTCACAGCACATACTGCACACTGCTGTCCTTCCTCACAGCACATGCTGTAGACTGCTGTCCTTCCTCACAGCACTTGCTGCACACTGCTGTCCTTCCTCACAGCACATGCTGCACACTGCTGTCCTTTCTCACAGCACATGCTGTAGACTGCTGTCCTTCCTCACAGCACTTGCTGTAGACTGCTGTCCTTCCTCACAGCACATGCTGTAGACTGCTGTCCTTCCTCACAGCACATGCTGTAGACTGCTGTCCTTCCTCACAGCACATGCTGTAGAATGCTGCCCTTCCTCACAGCACATGCTGCACACTGGTGACCTTTCTCACAGCACATGCTGCACACTGCTGTCCTTCCTCAGAGCACATGCTGTAGAATGCTGCCCTTCCTCACAGCACATGCTGTAGAATGCTGTCCTTCCTCACAGCACATGCTGCGCACTGCTGACCTTTCTCACAGCACATGCTGTAGAATGCTGCCCTTCCTCACAGCACATGCTGCACACTGCTGACCTTTCTCACAGCACATGCTGCACACTGCTGTCCTTCCTCAGAGCACATGCTGTAGAATGCTGCCCTTCCTCACAGCACATGCTGTAGAATGCTGCCCTTCCTCACAGCACATGCTGCACACTGCTGTCCTTCCTCACAGCACATGCTGCACACTGCTGTCCTTCCTCACAGCACATGCTGCACACTGCTGCCCTTCCTCACAGCACATGCTGTAGAATGCTGCCCTTCCTCACAGCACATGCTGCACACTGCTGCCCTTCCTCACAGCACATGCTGTTGAATGCTGTCCTTCCTCACAGCACATGCTGCACACTGCTGCCCTTCCTCACAGCACTTGCTGTAGAATGCTGCCCTTCCTCACAGCACATGCTGCACACTGCTGTCCTTCCTCACAGCACATACTGCACACTGCTGTCCTTCCTCACAGCACGTGCTGTAGAATGCTGAGCTTTCTCACAGCACATGCTGTAGAATGCTGCCCTTCCTCACAGCACTTGCTGCACACTGCTGTCCTTCCTCACAGCACATGCTGCACACTGCTGCCCTTCCTCACAGCACATGCTGTAGAATGCTGCCCTTCCTCACAGCACATGCTGCACACTGCTGTCCTTCCTCACAGCACATGCTGCACACTGCTGTCCTTCCTCACAGCACTTGCTGCACACTGCTGTCCTTCCTCACAGCACTTGCTGCACACTGCTGTCCTTCCTCACAGCACATGCTGTAGAATGCTGCCCTTCCTCACAGCACATACTGCACACTGCTGCCCTTCCTCACAGCACATGCTGCACACTGCTGTCCTTCCTCACAGCACATGCTGTAGACTGCTGTCCTTCCTCACAGCACATGCTGCACACTGCTGCCCTTCCTCACAGCACATGCTGTAGGGTGCTGCCCTTCCTCACAGCACATGCTGTAGGCTGCTGCCCTTCCTCACAGCACATGCTGCACACTGCTGTCCTTCCTCACAGCACATACTGCACACTGCTGTCCTTCCTCACAGCACGTGCTGTAGAATGCTGACCTTTCTCACAGCACATGCTGTAGAATGCTGCCCTTCCTCACAGCACTTGCTGCACACTGCTGTCCTTCCTCACAGCACATGCTGCACACTGCTGCCCTTCCTCACAGCACATGCTGTAGAATGCTGTCCTTCCTCACAGCACATGCTGCACACTGCTGTCCTTCCTCACAGCACATGCTGTAGAATGCTGTCCTTCCTCACAGCACATGCTGCACACTGCTGTCCTTCCTCACAGCTCATGCTGTAGAATGCTGTCCTTCCTCACAGCGCATGCTGCACACTGCTGTCCTTCCTCACAGCACATGCTGTAGAATGCTGTCCTTCCTCACAGCACATGCTGCACACTGCTGTCCTTCCTCACAGCTCATGCTGTAGACTGCTGTCCTTCCTCACAGCGCATGCTGCACACTGCTGTCCTTCCTCACAGCACGTGCTGTAGACTGCTGTCCTTCCTCACAGCACATGCTGTAGAATGCTGTCCTTCCTCACAGCACTTGCTGCACACTGCTGTCCTTCCTCACAGCACATGCTGTAGACTGCTGTCCTTCCTCACAGCGCATGCTGCACACTGCTGTCCTTCCTCACAGCTCATGCTGTAGACTGCTGTCCTTCCTCACAGCACATGCTGCACACTGCTGTCCTTCCTCACAGCGCATGCTGTAGACTGCTGCCCTTCCTCACAGCACATGCTGTAGAATGCTGTCCTTCCTCAGAGCACATGCTGCACACTGCTGTCCTTCCTCACAGCACATGCTGTAGACTGCTGTCCTTCCTCACAGCACATGCTGTAGACTGCTGCCCTTCCTCACAGCACATGCTGTAGAATGCTGTCCTTCCTCACAGCACATGCTGCACACTGCTGTCCTTCCTCACAGCACATGCTGCACACTGCTGTCCTTCCTCACAGCACATGCTGTAGACTGCTGCCCTTCCTCACAGCACATGCTGTAGACTGCTGTCCTTCCTCACAGCACATGCTGCACACTGCTGTCCTTCCTCACAGCACATGCTGCACACTGCTGTCCTTCCTCACAGCACATGCTGTAGACTGCTGCCCTTCCTCACAGCACATGCTGTAGACTGCTGTCCTTCCTCACAGCACATGCTGCACACTGCTGTCCTTCCTCACAGCACATGCTGTAGACTGCTGTCCTTCCTCACAGTACATGCTGTGCACTGCTGCACGTGTCACTTGCTGTGACGTGTGAATCGATTAGCTGCAACGAGCGACATTTCTTCCTCATTTCCGCTAAGTATTTTTCGTCATAATTAAAGAAATAAAGGGAAGGAATTAGCTGAATGAACAAATTGGATTATACAAATGGTTTCTTTTAATAATTCGTAGTTTCGGGCGATTTTCGAAATAACTGTTAGGTTCTCCAGTCTGCCGAAACTTAAAAAAAATAAAAAAAAGTCAGGTGGCTGAAATCGTATATCTTTCTTCCCCTCAAAGTGGAGGACGACTGCGCCCCTCTCCCCGCTATCACCGCTAGAGGTCTGGACGTCCATTTCTTGGCAAGTCTTGTATAGAGTTAGTAGCGTAATACCTGTCTATTGTAAACTGCACTGTCGACAAGCTCTCAGATCTCCCGTAAAGATTTATATTTATTGTGGAGTCTAATAACAAACTTGTGCTCCGCTTGATTGGGTTCTTTTCCCTTAGGACTCATATTGATACCTCTTTACAATCGCACCTACATACACCGCTGAAGTCGACTCCGGACTGAACAACTGCTTGTCGAACGAGTTTTCGCCGTGTGGGAACTGCGCATACAACCCTGTTTACAGAATGGTTGATGTCTGTACGAATATTTATGAAACGATAGCTGTTTGTGTTTCTTGACATTATGTCTTTAATATCAGAGATTGTACTGTATATACTTTTTTGTTCAAATCTTAGATTTATAAAAATAAAGGAATGTATCGTTTTGTAATACAATCAGTCCTATTAGAGTTGGGTCGATCATGAACTAAGTAGTTCATCTGAACGACTCGTTTATTTGAAATGGTTTGAGTTCGTTCAAATATTTTGAACAGGTCGTTCACGCGAGCATACAGCATGTTAGAGGACGGAGACCTGAGCAAGCACCATCTGTTGTAAAATGTACGTACTAGCTCGCGCCGCTAGTGCTGTTGCTACGATAGTTCATAATAAACTACCTCGTTCATTTGAACGACTTCGTTCATTGAACGAAGTGCCGCGAGAGTTGTTTCCATGATGACAGCACAAATGAACTACCTCTCCATTTGAACGACAAAATAAGTTCGCACGCGAATGGCCAATGGCGTGCCGTATTAATGGTCACATGACAGCACATCTCTCACACTTCTCAACTGAGGGAGGAAGAGTTATGGATTATTAGAAAGCTTATCTGTCTGTCTGTCTCTCTTAGATACCATTTCTTCACTTAGGCAAACTGGCGGCGGCATTGGGTAGCTGTTTTCTGTTCGTGCTCATAATAAACTAACTCGTTCATTTGAACGACTCAAGGCGACGAACGGTATCGAATGAACTAGTTCAAGCAAATGAACTAACTGGACCCATCCCTACCTATTACTCTAGCCCCAACAAGTACCGCATAGCAGCTGACTCAATGCTACACACCATCAGCACAGGTGTACGAATACTTATGACTAGGTCCCGGGTTTCCATGCAAATGCATGTTTTTAAATTAGTTACACTTCTCAAACTTTGCAAATATTCATTTTATGGCTTAACAATTCCAAATAACCGTTCTTTTTTCCGTGCATGTTTGCATGTTTTGGCCCATTTAGGAGGAAATTCATGCATAATGCATATTTGGAAGATTTTGGATTTAATAGCGAATATTTGGACGTTTAAATAGCAAAATATGACTCTTCTTCTGAATTTGTTACATATATGTTGTTAACTTACATGCTGGTGCCTTTTCTGAATGTTAGTTTGTAGAATTTGGGACAAGTTTTCCACGTTATAGACTACAGTATGTCTACCTGGGTATTACTGAGAGACGGGGAGGATGCATTCCTGGCATCCTATGTGACAACCAAAGTTAGTAGCCTACATACGGTAGAGGTCCTATAATTAATTTAACCACTTTCTTATCTGTTGCTTGATTAAAAAATCCTCAACCTACAACAATTCCTTCACTGTTGTGGCCAGCCGTGAATGGAACTTCCTTCTGCAGCAGGTCAGAGGGATATCAAATCACGGAAGATTTAAAAGTATGTGTTCAAAATATCTCTATGAAACGAGCTCCTAGTGCAACACTCTTCTTCTTCTTCTTCTTCGTTTTTTCTTTCTTCTCCTCCTCATGGTCCTTCTTATTCTTCTTTGTTTTCTTCTCCCCATGTTTCTTCTTCTTCTTCTTATTCAATAGTGTTAGAAAGTACTCAGCTGTGGTTTCCCGCATAGTTATCCTTATCCCTATCCCCATTTTGCAATGCTTTTCACCCACAGTAAACCATTCGTCAATGTGATATATTTCTGGAATTGGATAAAATTAATTGTAAATATTAATAGCTTTATCTATATTCTTATTCTTATTCTTATTCTTATTCTTCTTATTATTATTATAATTCGTTTTATTGTTGTATGTTAATTTCTTCGCAGGAAGCAAAATGTTAATTTATATTGTGTACTATAATACTTATTTTTATATACAGCAGGATAGCATAGTACCATAGTAATTTGTTTCAGTCTCTTTTTTTTCATTTATTCAGTATTTTATATGTTTTTATGTTATTTATGTATTTCACTGGTTAAGTGTAAGACAGGGACTCGTGTCCCTGACTTTGCCAGTTAAAATAAATCATATCTATCTATCCATCTATCTAAGTCGGAAGGCCCCACGTCGATCTCTAATTCTTAGGAATAAGGTGTCCCAGTTGTACATTGCTATAAATTGAACCGCAAATTGTTCATTACTCATTGACGGCTCATTTTTCGTCTATGTTAGATGAACAAACCAAAACTTGTGTCACACTTCTGTGACGCCACGTTACTGAGATAGCAGCTTACAGACCCTGGTTTTACATTGAACCCTCTTCCATTGTTATCCTGGATTTCCTACCCGGAACTCTTACTCGTCATACGTCTTTGTTATCGCAGCAGGGAATCGTTACCAGTTATTGAGGACATTCAAATGTGTCTGCAAACATCGCATGGAGAAGTAGCTGCAGCAGCTAGAGATAGGTCGAGCAAATTAATTCGTTCAAATCCTCGTTTTGAATTCGTCAAGCTTATAAAAGACGTATTGTGGCGAACATGCAAAAGACGTACAATTTGACCTCACTTTGTCCCAAATGTCTTTATTTAAGTATGCATCTGTCACTTCTTGTGATACCGAGCTCGATAGCTGCAGTCGCTTAAGTGCGGCCAGTATCCAGTATTCGGGAGATAGTAGGTTCGAACCCCACTGTCGGCAGCCCTGAAGATGGTGTTCCGTGGTTACCCATTTTCACACCAGGCAAATGCTGGGGCTGTACCTTAATTAAGGCCACGGCAGCTTCCTTCCCACTCCTAGCCCTTTCCTGTCCCATCGTCGCCATAAGACCTATCTGTGTCGGTGCGACGTAAAACAACTAGCAAAAAGAAAAACAAAAAAACTTCTTGTGATGTAGGAAAGATCATTTTCTGTGTCGAATAATAAATTCCATTTTATTATTAATGTTTTACCGTATGATAGTTCATGAATGCATGCATATTTTGAGATTTGATAGTGCATGGAAATTCGGGCTCTACTTATGACATTAACTGCTTCCATGGTTGTACGCTTTCCTGTGTAGCGGAGAGTACGATGTATTTGTATCAAATGCATCCCTAGTTTATCGCCTCTGTAATGGAGTAAGATTATCGCATGTCATAGCTGAGGTGTTTCAATCAACATGATAACTGCGGGCGAGCAGCTTAACGCGCGGCTAAGCGGTCTCACACTGCTGTGACTACACCCAACTCGTGATGGGCTATTATTACAATTAGCGCACCGGCGTAACGACGGACAAACGCCGCGCAGACACTGACATCATCAAACATGCTAAGGTTACCTTCTATCCGTTCATTATGAAAATTATCATTTTTTTCACTATATATTTTTCAAAAGACATCCGTTCATAAACCGTGAATGACCACAGGGATCTTCATTTTTATGCAGCCCTCCATGCCACCCTCTCCTGTGCCAACATTTTCATTTCCACGTAACTGCTCCATCCTACATTTGCTCTAATCTGCTTGTCATATTCATACCTTGGTCTACCTCTACCGTTCTTACCACCTACACTTCCTTCAAAAGCCAACTGCACAAGTCCTGAGTGTCTTAAGATGTGTCCCATCATTCTATCTTCTGGTCAAATATAGTCAAATCGATCTCCTCTCACCAGTTCGGTTCAGTATCTCTTCATTCGTAATTTGATCTACCCAATTTAGCTTCAGCATTCTCCTGTGACACAACATTTCGAAAGCTTCTATTCTATTTCTTTCTGAGCTAGTTATCGTCCATGTTTCACTTCCATACAATGCCACGCTCCAGACGAAAGTGTTCAAAAATGTCTTCCCAATTCCTATATCAATGTTGGAAGTGAAACTTTTTTTTGAATAAAGGTCTTCTTTGCTAGTGCTAGCCTGCATTTTATGTCCTTACTTCTGCTATCGTTAGTCATTTCACTACCCAAGTAACAATATTCATCTACTTCCCTTAAGACTTCATTTACCGAACGGGCTGGCCGTGCGGTTAGGGGCGCGCAGCTATGAGTTTGAATCCAGGAGATAATGGGTTCGAACCCCACTGTCGGCAACCTTGAAGATGATTTTCCGAGGTTTCTCATTTTCACACCAGGCAAATGCTGGGGCTGTACCTTAATTAAGGCCACGGCCGTTTCCTTCTCATTGCTTGGTCTTTCCTATCACATCGTCGCCAAAAGAGCTATCTGTGTCAGTGCGACGTAAAGCAAATAGTAAAAAGTAAGACTATTTCCTGATCTAATATTTCCTGCATCACCTGACTTCATTCGACTGCACTCCACTACGTTAGTTTTGGACTTATTTACTTTAATCTTGTACTCTTTGCCCGAGCCTTTGTCCATACCATTCAGCAATTTCTCCAGATCTTTTGAAGTCTCAGATAAAATAACAATATGGTCAGAAAATCTCAGGCTTTAAAATTCTTCTCTTCGGATTGTGATTCCCTTACTATATAAACATTGAAAAGGAGGGTGGGGGGAACTGGCACCTTGCCTCACTCGTTTCTGGATTGCTGCTTCTTTTTCAAAGCCCTTGATTCTTATCACTTCAGACTGATTTGTATACAGATTGTAAACAATTCTTCGTCCTCGGTATCTGATCCTGATCACCTTCTGAATCTCAAATAGCTTGGTCGAATCAACATTACCGAATGCCTTTTCTAGATCTACGATTGCCACGTACGAGGGCTTGTCCTTCTTGATTCGATCCTCTAAGATCAGACGTAGAGTCACGATTGCTTCACGTGTTCCTACATTTCTTCTGAAGCCAAACTCAGTTTCAATTTGTCTTTCCATTCTTCTGTAAATATATATTGTAATTATTGCACAAAAAGGAAACACTAAATGATTGATCATTTAGGAGTAATATAAGTGATGATTTAAAATGTCACCGAATACTTTAAAATGTACTGTGATACACATATTACGGATTTACTTTGCATATCCTCCGTACTTCATTCTAAAACTACCTTCTTCTAATCTTGTTGTCCCCGTACTGGCCGCCATCTTCATAAATCACCTGACTCGTCCGCTCCTATGATGTCAGTTATAACTCTTGTAATTACCAGAACGAGCTTACGTTCATTTACATACGTGCCACCTGCCTTACCCGGCAGGATTGGAAGAGAGTCCGATTAATGCTGGATGTGCAAGCATTCTTGGACTTCAACTGTCTTCAGGTGAGAAATAGAGAGAAAAATCATGTGATACATCTTCTCTTAATATTCTATTCTGTTCTATTCTATTCTTCGGGTTACTGATAAAGTTGGGGGAGTCATCGACTTATAGGATACTGTTTCACATTGTGTGTCGACGTGCTGCAGGTTTTTGAATTGCCTAGGCCTAATTCTGTCATTGCATCCGAACTGTTCTAACTTTTAACACATTATGGAATTCTTCGTGTGTTTAGGACCCATTGCTTCGTGTATCTAGTAAAATAAATGTGGTCGTGTCTTTAGGCATCCTAAATTCCTTCCTTCATTCCACACCCTATCCTATATTTTGGCATCGATTCATAGTGTACAGATCCATTGGATAGTTTTGTGTAACAATTTAAGAACTTTGCCAAGTCCATCGTTCGTGTAAGTACTTTCACTGAATTTGATTGTTGTTAAATTAATTATTTCGGTTGATCTTGTTAAATAATTAGCTTATTTTTTCCTAATTTAATATTGCACTTGTCATTTATTGTCCAAATATATTCCCCGTGGTATATTCGTGTTTGTAAAATTTCCGATAGAGATGTATACACATGTATAGGCTAGGTCAATTACTTAACTCAAATTGTCTTCACCACCTTTTTATTTTGTGAATGGAATCACCTAATCACTTGGGCTACAATTTTTGTGTAACTTATAATCTTAAACTCACATTGAAAATAGTTCCTGCAATTGTAAGTTTTTTTTAAGACGTCGAATTTCGGCCTGCCTATGAACAGCATTGAAAGAACAGTTTCCACCACCATACGTGGATCTGTACACATCATGAGATCTCATTTGTTCGGACCTCCATAATTTAGTAATTGATATTTCCGCTATATTTATATATGATAGAACATTCTGTATCCTGATACGCTTTAATTTGTCCATTGTGGCAACCCGTAGTACCATATCTGAAGTACTTATTTGATTATTGTTTGGTCGAAGGAGCTATACCAGATGAATGGAGAGTTGCTATAGTAGCCCCTGTGTATAAAGGAAAGGGTGATAGACATAAAGCTGAAAATTACAGGCCAGTAAGTTTGACATGCATTGTATGTAAGCTTTGGGAAGGCATTCTTTCTGATTATATTAGACATGTTTGTGAAATTAATAACTGGTTCGATAGAAGGCAATTAGGTTTTAGGAAAGGTTATTCCACTGAAGCTCAACTTGTAGGATTCCAGCAAGATATAGCAGATATCTTGGATTCTGGAGGTCAAATGGACTGTATCGCGATTGACATGTCTAAAGCATTTGATAGGGTGGATCATGGGAGACTACTGGCAAAAATGAGTGCAATTGGACTAGACAAAAGAGTGACTGAATGGGTTGCTATATTTCTAGAAAATAGATCACAGAGAGTTAGAGTAGGTGAAGCTTTGTCTGACCCTGTAATAGTTGAGAGGGGAGTTCCTCAGGGCAGTGTTATCGGACCTTTATGTTTTCTTATATATATAAATGATATGAGTAAAGGAGTGGAATAGGAGGTAAGGCTTTTTGCGGATGATGTTATTCTCTATAGAGTGATAAATAAGTTACAAGATTGTGAGCAACTGCAACGTGACCTCGAAAATGTTGTGAGATGGACAGCAGGCAATGGTATGTTGATAAACGGGATTAAAAGTCAGGTTGTGAGTTTCACAAATAGGAAAAGTCCTCTCAGTTTTAATTACTGCGTTGATGGGGTGAAAGTTCCTTTTGGGGATCATTGTAAGTATCTAGGTGTTAATATAAGGAAAGATCTTCACTGGGGTAATCACATAAATGGGATTGTAAATAAAGGGTACCGATCTCTACACATGGTTATGAGGGTGTTTAGGGGTTGTAGTAAGGATGTAAAGGAGAGTGCATATAAGTCTCTGGTAAGACCCCAACTAGAGTATGGTTCCAGTGTATGGGACCCTCACCAGGATTACCTGATTCAAGAACTGGAAAAAATCCAAAGAAAAGCAGCTCGATTTGTTCTGGGTGACTTCCGACAAAAGAGTAGCGTTACAAAAATGTTGCAATGTTTGGGTTGGGAAGAATTGAGAGAAAGAAGAAGAGCTGCTCGACTAAGTGGTATGTTCCGAGCTGTCAGCGGAGAGATGGCGTGGAATGACATTAGTAGACGAATAGGTTTGAATGGCGTTTATAAAAGTAGGAAAGATCACGATATGAAGATAAAGTTGGAATTCAAGAGGACAAACTGGGGCAAATATTCATTTATAGGAAGGGGAGTTAGGGATTGGAATAACTTACCAAGGGAGATGTTCAATAAATTTCCAATTTCTTTGAAATCATTTAGGAAAAGGCTAGGAAAGCAACAGATAGGGAATCTGCCACCTGGGCGACTGCCCTAAATGCAGATCAGTATTGATTGATTGATTGATTGATTGTAATTGCGGGAAGTCGTTGATTCGTTCAATATTGGAGTAAAAGTAACTGTTATCATTGAAACTCTCATTTTCTTTAATTTAACTATATTTATCGTTGCCACTCTCTACATTCCCGGAACTTTCGGGGGCTTATGATTTGATATTCCACTGCGTATGCCTATTACAATAACTGATTATTATTATTATTATTATTATTATTATTATTATTATTATTATTATTATTATTATTATTATTATTATTATTATTAGCTGTTCTATATTTTCGAACTCGAACTCGCCCCATTACCTCTTACAAAATTGTCCGCTATAATTTTTACAAAAGTCGTGTACTGGAATCAAAGCGTTTTCAATACATCCCACGTACGCTTAGGTACACTGCCTCTGCTTCCAAATAGCAGACCTACCACGGACATGGATATGACAGTGCAGGACTTCCCAGGCCTCGAAAACCTAATACTTTCGGGATTGTAAGACAACACGAATTGACCAAGCAAGGTCGAATACGAAAGATAATATTGAGCAACATGGCAAGAGTAAGTGGAAGCAGTGCCAGGAAACAGCTAAGAGAATAGTGGTCGCAACCTCCGTTCAAAGTATTCACAGGCCCTGGTCTCCTCTTTAAGTCACCTCTTACGACCGGCAGGGGTTGTCAGTTTGATAGAGACTACAATTTTGCAAGGAGATACCTGATTGAATAAAGCTATTCAACATGATGAAAAAACTCTTGATTTTTAACTACAGTTGTAGATGTAATATTCGAGTAAACTTCAGCTTAATTTTGGTAAGCATTGTCCAAAATATAGCCTGCCTCAGTGGTGTAGTGTTTAGCGTTATTCGCTGCCACCCCCAGGCCGGAGTTCGTTTCCAGACACTGCCACGAATTTTAAATGTGGTACGATTGCTGGAACTGGGTCCTCACGGCCTCGGGAGGTCAACTAAGTACAAGGGAGCGGGGTATAATTCCAATCTTAGCTATCCTCTAAGTGGTTTTCCGTGCTTTCGCACTTCTGGAAGATACCGTGATGGTATATAACTTAAGGCCACAGCCGCTTCCTTCCCTCTTCCTTCTCTATCCTTTCCAAAATTCCCATCCCCCGCAAGGTCCCTGTTCAGCATAGCAGGTAAGGCCGCCTCGGCGAGGTACAGGACCTCCTCCCCAGTTTCATCCCCGACCCAAAGTCTTACACTAGAGGACACTCCATTGAGGCGGTAGAGGTGGGAGTCCTCGCTGAGTCCGAGGAAAATCCAACCTTGAAGGTTAAACAGATTAAAGGAGAGAAAAGAAAGAATTAAACCTGTAACTTGGCATAAATTCATGAATGAAACAAGTAATCCGCTACAAATTCCCGTGCTGGTTTTTAATAATTTTTAATCCCTTCCTCCACATCTTTCAAAAGCATTATAGCACGATTCGCCCTCGCTCTCAGGATCATCTGCAGTCGACGGTGCACAGTACGTTTGAGGTGAGATGCAATTAAATTTGCGCATGGTTTCGCAGCATTCCACAATAGGGACATCAAGGCCTCTGCATTTTGTACCGGAGTTCGATACACAAGAGTTTTGAAATGCTCCCGCAATTACAAGTCTACAGTGTTTATGTCCGAAGAGTGCGGAGGCCAAAGAAGCATTTCCGGAACATGTCGATATATCATATTTTCTTCTTCTACACAAAAAGAATGTGTTCCGAAACGCTCAGGTACTATTTCAGAACACACTTCAATACCAAGTAAATTGTGCTACCAAATCATTCGCGACTGACCTCGTAGGAAAGAGACTTTAGAGTTCAATGTTAGATGACGCGGCTCTACTGTGCTGGTTGTTCTAAACTGTATATTACAGATCATTGCAACTCTAATTGTGGTCATATCCATCTGTAACAATCCCCCAAAATGTCTACATGCTACTTCATTTACCATTGCCGTCGACTTCTGCTTCGCTGCCATATTGCCAGCACCTCATCATGCTACTGAATGTCTCTTCGCTCACCGCGTCATCTTCACGTCACGAATACGTCATCTTCTGCCGACTTTTTCAAATATTTCCATATGACTCCAGAACGTTCCACATGCCCTATATATACTGAGACTTTCCGTCCTTTCCTCAGCTCAGTCTTGACTGTGGTGTGTGTGGAGGGCTCAACATCTCGCCGTACTGATCACGCGTTATTATCATCCTGCACCGTGGACTCTCAACAAGCTTACTACTAGATATTTTAACTGGATCGCTCGAAATTGGCTAAGAAAATCACCAGGAGATGAATCCGGACTCCTTAGATTTATAAACAGAGTGAAAGAGGCACGTCCCAAAAATAATAAAAAATAACACAGATCTGCGATTGATTTAAATGAAACACATTTATTAACACAAACTGGGAAGAAATCAGTCCAAGACTGGCATAAAAGAACAAATAAATGGGGATATGGGAAGTCAGCTACTCACATACATGACGCTGAACAACGGTGCAACAAAATAGAGTGTTACTCAATCTCATAATTATTTTGTATACCTCTAGGAAGCACGGCAGAGGAATCTGTTTTGTTATATAATATTTTTATCACCACACAGTGAGCACGGTGCTTAATATTAGATTCCAAAGTATTTCTTTATCGAAATAGGAAAAGTAATAATCCCGAGGTAGAAGGTAACGACCGTTTTACATCATCAGAATCTCTACACTCTTTTTTACTTTACAATCCCCACGGCGACTAAATCGCCAATAAAGTCAAAGTTGCCAACGAAATCAAGACCGGCTGAGAAGAACAATCATAGAACATAAAAGAGGAAGAAAAGGGTTCTTATAACTATAAGAAATAAATAAACACGCGGAAGAAAGGCGTAAAATGAGGTTAAATTTCATAACAAACAGATAAATCGACTAGGAAGACCAGAAATGAAAGTAAGACCAAGTGGGAACAATGATGATAATAATATACAATAACTAGGTACTGAAAAGTAGCATGGGCTCGGTAATCACACCACACTCACGCACACACTTAGAGAAAAGCATACGAAATATAAAGTACTACAGTACAATGGCACGACACACAACGACAAGATTCATGCAGCATAAAATGCTTCGGTCAACGGCTCATAAGTTCGATCTGAAAGTACAGATCAGAGACCTGGATTGCCGCAAAAGAGGCTTGGCACACCCAGTCCAAACACACAACCTAAACAACTTACTCGCCGCATAACACGTATTGATATCGTGCAGAAAGACAAACATGAATTATACAGTATCAGCGACAAAACACAAAGTAGAGCACGAACTCTAACTAAGACATCGAAGATAAAGAAAAATTAAAAGTCTCCAACCAAACACAGCAAGCAAACCCACCACACACATGAACGATCGGGCCGATGCTACCTTTCGATTTTAGCCGAAATGAGCTCACATAAGCAGACATGTAAAGGAGGGGAGGTAACGGAAAATAAGTCTGCAAAAAGATATAAAAGAAATAACACACAAAACTGGAGGCCTTCTTATAAACAGGCTAATATAATTATGGCAACCGAGAACGATAGGAAAAAACATCTCTCGAGAAGAAATAGTCGTAGTTCCGACTTCAAACTCTGAGAGTTGTACAGGATAACGTTTTAAAACGTTTAAATACCTTCAGTAATAGATGAAGGCCCACTACAAAGCACCGTCTCAATCTTATTTTTCTTTCTCGCCGTCTGACTGGCTCAACTTTTGTTTAGAGACACTAGGCGAGCAAAGACATTTGTTGGGACTTAGTTTCCCATAAGCCTTCAGGACCTGGCGCTTCTAGCTTCAATTCAATGGAGAGGTTTTCATTCCCCTCCTGGAGGGGAGGAGCGGGCACGTTAGAAGGTTACGCCTTCTCTCTGGCCAGGAGATTCGGCAGGTTTCCGGGTTTTCAGGGGTGACTGGTGGTAATGTTTGACTTGGTTGAGGAAGGTGAGGAGGGGATCTTTTAACTGTCAATGCTTTATTTCCTTTAATTGGTTACAATTTATATTATACAGTTGATAGTACAGTTCAGTTCATAATAATATCCCCACCGAATTCAAGCACTTAAAATCGCATGAGGTGGGCACACATTAATGCAAGCTGATTTTGATGCAATATGTTCTGTACAACTTAATTTAATTTTTAAACTAAAAAGTTTAGTAAACCAATGAAATATAGCCTCTTTGTTATTGTTTTGACATGCATTAAGTAAAATTTGAAGGTGGGGATATTATTTTGGACAGGACTGCGATATTGCCTGGATGAGAGGTACATTAATAGGTTACCAATGCGCTATACAGAGTTCATTACAATATTCTATCAAAACCAAACCCGATGGCGCAACAGCCCCGAAAGCCCATGGCCTACCAAGCGACCACTGCTCAGCCCGAAGCCCTACTGATTACGAGGTGTCATGTGGTTAGCACGACGGATCCTCTCGGCCGTTATTCTTGGCTTTCTAGACCGGGACCGCTATCTCACCCTCAGCAAGCTCTTAAATTTTAACCACGCAGGCTGAGTGGACCTCGAACCAGCCCTCAAATGCAGGTAAAAATCCATGATCTGACCGGGAATCGAACCCGAGTCACATGGGGAAGAAGCAGGCACGCTACCCCTACACCGCGGGACTGGGTATTACAATATTCTACAATACAATATATACATTTTACGGTATAATTAGTATCTACTGCAAAAATAGTGCAACACTAATACATATTTGGTTACAATGTAGTCACACACTGTTAGTTATATATACAGATGTTACTTGTGTCTTCTTCTAATGAATACAAAATTAATACTGATTTTGTCGCCGTGTGGAAAATAAATAAATAAATAAATAAATAAATAAATAAATAAATAAATAAATAAATAAATAAATAAATAAATAAATAAATAAATAAATAAATAAATAAATAAATAAATAAATAAATAAATAAATAAACAATACATATTTGTTTGCAATGAAGTTATATAGGTCTACAGGATTGTTTGCTTACAATATCGAAAATAAAACAAAACAAATAAAAATACTACATATTTGGTTGTCATGAAAGGATTTTTACAAACAGGATTGTTAGTCTCTACACCGGTATTTATACCTTGTGTGTTGTGTTGACCTTGTTACTGCATTACTGATGAGGGCACAGGGCAGGAGGACATCTGATGCAAAGTGGAGAATCATGAATATTGAAGGGGGAATGGTGAAGGCACGTGTGAGAATTCCCAAGGGTGTTGAGTATTATATTATTGCTATTGAGGGATGGGAGCTCGTGAGGATGGGGAGTTGGGGCTGGACAGTGTGAGGTGGTGTAATCGCAGACCTCAGTGAGCCATCACCTTAGGTCGAGAAAAGGGATCGGTATAGGTTAAAAGGTGTTGGGATGAAATGTGGGGAAGAGAGAGGTGGGCTAAATATCGAGGAGATTGAGTAGGAAGGGGTGATCACGGTCAGGGGCTGGTCGGTAAGCACTCTGTAATTGTTTGAGGATGTAGGAGTCTGGTTTTTATGGAAGTGAACTATATCATGGAGGTCCGAAGTCGAATAGCGGAATGGGAGCCTGGGGGCGTAGTGTACAGTGCGTCGTTCTATGGAAAGGAGTGGGTGATAGAGGTTAGGGTGTGATTTTGCCATGGCTGCCCAGGTGGTGAGTCTGTGGGTTAGAGAAGGTCTGACAAAGGACTTGTATGTTTGGTGGTGGAGGAGGATGAGGGAGGATTTTAGACACCACTCTGTGCCGGCCTGGCGGCTCACTAGTCAGGCACGGTTGGCCATTTTGGGTTTGAGGTGTTAGAAGTGGGGATGGAAGGTTAAGTGCTGGTCAAAAATGATGCCGAGGTATTTTGAGGTGGGTTGGGTGCGGATGCGGGTGCGGGTGCCCCGCAATTGAGATTGAGGTGGTCGGGATTTGCCGCGGTTGCGGATAGCTTGGCTTTTTTATCGGGATTTACGTAGTTTCAGGCTCCACCGATCGCACCAGGACAGGAAGGTGTTGAGGTAAGTTTGAGTGATTTGGGTGATGGTTTGGACTGTGTATAGTGGAGCCAGGATAGCTGTATCATCTGAAAACTTTAGTAGATGGTGGCGGAAAGTTGAGGGATATCTGCTACGAAGGGGACAAAGAGTAGCGGGGAGAAGAGCACGTGATGCAATTCAGAGTGTAAGGCTAGTTGGAAGTCGAAGGTGATTAAGAGCGTGGGATTAGCGCGGATTGTAGTTATTGGATACGGTTTGGATGAGACGGAGAATTTGGTGTATGGTGGATAGCTTGGGTCGGAAGCCAAATTGGAAGGGGGTAGGAGATGGTTAGATTGCAGGTGGGGGTGGATACTGGGGACCAGAATTGTATCCTGTATTTTGGCTAGGATTGTGATCAGGGTTATGGGACGGCAGGAGTCGAGTTCGGAAAATGGTTTACCAGATTTAGGGAACAGGAGCATTGTGGTATGTTTCCAGGAGGTGGTATAGAATCCTGTGCAAAGGGTGAAGGTGTAGGGGTCGGCCAGAAGGGTAAACAGGGGTGGCGGGGCATATCGGTTGTGGAGGTAGCTGGTTTTATCGAGACCGTGGGCTGTGCAATAGTATTTGAACAGGACTGATTGGATTTCGGTTGGTATGATGGGGGTATGTAATGGATGGTGGGAGAGGGTGTAAGTGTTTGAGGGAGTGAATGGTGGGGAATAATCTAGGGAAATATATGGTGGGGTATTGATGATGTCGAAGTCGGTGTCGAGGTGGATATTAAAGCTGTGGGAGAAATAGTGCGCGATGATTTCCAGTTTCTCCTCGGTGTTAGCAGGAGCTATGCCGTGATGCACTATTGGGTACTGGGAGATGGATTTAGTCCCGAGGAGGCTATTGAGCTTTCACCAGAATTTAGTGACATGGGCGTGGAGGGAGTTCATGTTAGTGCAAGTTCGAACCCAGGTTCAGTGAGAGTGGGCCGAAAGGTAGTTTCTAATTGTTCCGAGGGTGTTCCGGTGTACGCGAAAGAAGTAGAAGTCCAGGGTAGTCATGAATTCTCGAAGGTATGACTGGGAGAGTTTCTGAAGGCGGTGGAAGCGGGGGTGGGGTTAGTCGGAGTCGGGACGGTCAGTTTAGAGTGGTGGGGATGCTGGATTCTGAGGCGGAGGTTATGGCGGAAAGGATGAAGGTGCCGAGGGTATCGACGGAAGTTTGATCGGTGAGGGTGACAGGAAGATTCTCTAGGGCTTTGTTGAAATTAGTTTGGTAGGAAGACCAGTCGGCTTTGGTGAAATTAAGGATGTTGAATGGGGGAGTTGGGCGGGGGTTTGAGGATGGGATTTGGAGGAGGACTGGGAGGTTGTCGCTTCCTATGCTAGGGAGTAGTTGGATGTTGAGGATATGAGCTAATATGGCGTCTGGGGAGGTATTGGTGGCGGGAAGGGTATAGCCGGGTATACAGATTAGGGAACAGTGTCTGTCACTTAGGAGGGTTTGGAGATTGTTCATTTGACGGCGGGATCTGTAGGTGAGGTTCGGTTCGGGAAGTAGTAGGAAGTGGGGAAAGGTGTCGCTCAGGTAGGTTATGAAGTCTAGGGGAAGGGAGACATGAGACCGGTGGTATATGGTGGCTAGATGTAGGATACGGGAACGGAAGTACACTGTGATGACTATGGATTCTGGGAAAGAGAGTGGGTGTGGTGGGGCGTTGATGCGGATGGGGAGGGATGCGCGGGTGGCTATCGCGGATTCTCCCTGGTCTATGTCAAGCGGGTGGTCTGCTCTGTGAATAGTGAAGCCCGGAAGGTGGGCGGATTGATAAGGGCAGAGCATGGTTTCGTTGAAGAGGATGACGTGGGAGGAATATTAGGTGGCGAGGGATTTGAGGTGCAGGCATTTGGACTGGAAGAACTGGATATTAAGGAAAATGATGGATATGGGTTCCGGAGGCCGGGTTCTCATGTAGGGACAGAGTCCATGGTTAAACTAGGGTTTCGAGGCGGGTGAAGTGGAAGTGGGTGTTAAGGCCGGAGTGGGAGGTCTGGAAGTGGACGTTTAGGGTCTGGTTTGGGGCAGCCTGGAGTTGGGATAGGACTAAGGGGGCGGTGGTAGGGATGAATGTTAAGGAGGGAGATGATTATAAATCGGATGATATCTTCAAGTGTAGGGGTGGAAATAGGGATTCGGAATATAGGATGGGGGCATCGATGGTTCGGACAATGGCGACCCATTCGTGGCGGTTTTCAGGCGGTTGGGGGCGGGCTTTGCACTTGAAAGAGTAGGTGGAGTGGAATCTATTCAAGCCATCATATATTCTCATAACTTAGTGCATTTGGTGTGAATTTTATGCATGATTAGTGCATAAAAATTAGTTTTGGAATTGAAGCATCACGATTTCTGACTTCTGGAACGTTACGTGCAATATTCTCCGTCAACGCTTTACAGACTCTTTCATTACGTGCTGATCGTTTTTTGCTCGACGAGGTCCCGTTTCCCATCCCTGCGTGTGATGCCGCTTTCCTTCCCCCAATATAGGGTGCGTTATACCATGTAATTGTACTCGGGTATCTCATTTTATCTGAAATGTGTTTATTGTAATGGAACTTTTGTTACCATTTCAAGTTACAGATATTTCCTCAGTCTTAATTGAGGTCGTTTCTGCTACGCTAGTATATCGGTCCCCTTGCTTCTTGTTTGTAATTTGTTTGTTTAAAATACAATTGCTATTTATCTTGTTATCGATTCTTTTCATATCCTAATTTTGGATGCTTTGGGTTTCCACTTGTTGTTTATTAGTTCTTCTTCTTCATCTTGGTTACTTTTTCACTATGCTAAAATATGGTACTAATTTATATCTATTTGGATTTTATATTACGTTACAAATCGTTAGCTGAGGTAACGCGCGATGCCCCCATCCCGCACACATCAAATTACGTTCGAAGTACTTAACGTTTTTTGTCAGGGACTGGAGTCTGGGAAGAAGATCTATACAATTCTGGCCTGACATAAGTAAATAAAGAAGAAAGATTACATCGCTTGCAAGGAACAATGGAAACGAATTTAATGAATAATTTAAGAGGAGATGATATTAAAAATACGGATTTATAAGACCTAATGAAAGTTAAACAACTGGCCGGAGAAGGAACAGTTGCCACTAGGGACAAGAAGACGCACGGAAGAGAGCCTTTTGTTGAGCGCTGGACGGAAGATAGATAAATCGGTGAATTGCCTTCGCGTAAAACGGGTTGACTAATCTTCATGTTTTCATAATTAGAAGTAGTACAGCTCCTTACCGCAACACATGGCAACTCAGTACCACAAGTAAGATTAAATATGTGCAGCAGGTTATTTTTAAAACTAGCAACATAGCACACGGTCCTCCGGTGCCATCCTACAGTAGAACCGATTTGGAATTTATTTATTTATTTATTTATTTATTTATTTATGTATTTATTTATTTACTTATTTATTTATTTATTTATATATTTATTTATTTGACTTACGCAGTGGCGAAGTTAGGGTTCTTGGCTCTCTTTTACACTTAACAACATCAATTACAGATAATACATATATATACGAAAGAAACGTACTATTAAATAAAAAAAATAAAAAATAACAGATTTGTGGAACATATAATGAAGAATGAAAGCAAAACTCAACAAATAAAAATAATAAAAAGAGAAATCCAGAGCACAATAGTAGAAAAGGAAAGAGGAAATGACATGAGAAAGTTACATACAAATTGAAAAATATAAGTAATGCATAATCGGAACACAATACATAATAAATACCAGAAATACAAGTATGTCCGTAAACAGTGAGCTGTGTACGTGAGTTAAAGGCTAAATATTATGTACATCTACACTAAAACAATAATAACTTTTTTCTACTAGTGGCTTTACGTCGCACCGACACAGACAGGTCTTATGGCGACGATGGGATGGGAAAGGCCTAGGAGATGGAAGGAAATGACCATGGCCTTAGTTATGGTACAGCCCCAGCATTTGCCTGGTGTGGAAATGGGAAACCACGGAAAACCATCTTCAGGGCTGCCGACAGTGGGATTCGAACCCACTACCTCCCGGATGTGCCCCTGACCGCACGGCTAACTCGACCGGTAACAATAATACTAACCTAATATTAATTAGACTATAAGAAAAAACAGTGTTCTTCAGCTGTACAGTAAAATGACAATGTTGCTACCACCATCACACAACTTAACTCACGTCACCAATCACACAAAACAATCAGGGGTAAATTTTGATATTGACTTAGAGTTCCTGACAGCAGCTGGAAGTGAACTGCAAAGTCGTGACCCAGCCACAACGAAGGATCTATTATTCATTGAAGAGTGGTTGATGAGAACAGCAATAGAAGTGCCAGATCTAGTGCTATAATTATGGAATGAGGAAAATAAAAGGAATTTCGAAGAAATGTATTTGGGTAGATTTTCCTTAAGATTTCGTGAAATCAAAGTAAGTATGTGAAACTTTCGTCGCCTTTCGGATTTCAGCCAGGAAGGAGCTGCGCAGCTAGCGGTTATGTGAGCATCGTAATTCAAGCTGAAAACAAATCGAAGACCAGAGTTCAATGCTCATTGAAGTTTCATAGTTTGTTCACGGCTCGCATCAAGGAGGACAATGTCGTAATAATCAAGTATTGGTAGTATCGATGTTCGGAGAAGTTTTATCTTTAGGTCTTGTGACAGAATGTCCTTATGACATTTAAGAGAGTGTAGTGTCGCGTGCAACTTTATATATGTATTTTTTTCGTGGGTAGACCATTCAAGAGTATCATTCGGTCATACCTAGATTCTTCACTCCCTTACCGAACGTGATTACGGTTGCATTTAATGTCACCAGAGGATTATTTTCATTTTAATACATGGCGTTTAATAATTTCTGAGAACTGATTATAATTGTTTCAATTTTTTTTTTATAATTAAGCAGGAGAGAGTTTTCACTGGCAAACACACTGAATTGTTGAAGGTCAGAGTTATTATCTCTTATTCCGTTTTATATTAACGTGGAAAAAATCTATTATTTCTATTATACTTGATTTTAGAGGTTAATTTGGGTTATATATCCAAGATAATCTTGAACCTCAGCGTCATCTACCGGTAGTGTTTCAGTCAGTGAAGCATTGTATAGTTGACAAACTGTGCATCTTCGTTAAAACCTAAGGTAAGGTAAGGTAATGTAAGGTAAGGTAAGGGTATATTCTGCCCGAAGGCAGGTTCGAACCTCCGCAGAGGTGTGCCTGAGCCGGAGTTTACGTACGGTAGGGTGGCCAGTTCCTTTTCGCTCCTCCATTCCCTTACCCCCACCAACAGCGCGTGGCAACCCATCCAGATCTTGACCACGCCCAATGTTCCTTAACTGCCGAGATCTCACGGGATCCGGTGTTTCAACACGGCTACGGCCGTTCGCTTAAAACCTAAAGGCTGCAGAAATTGAAATTTATTTTTGTGGAATTGAATGTGTGTTAGGCAGACGCTATTGCGCGTTCATTATGCAGCCATAAGATTAAAGTAAAAATATACCGGGCTAGTTGGCCGTGCGGTTAGGGGTGCGCAGCTGTGAGCTTACGTCCGCGAAATAGTGGGATCGAATCCCATTGTCTGGGCTGCCGAAGATGGTTTTCCGTGGTTTCCCATATTCAAACCAGGCTAATGCTGGGGCTGCACCTTAATTAAGCCCACGGCCGATTTCTTCTCACTCCTAGGCCTTTTCTATCCCATCGTGGCTGTAACGCCTATCTGTCTTGGTGTGACGTAAAGAAAGATGTAAAAAAAAGTAAAAATAAATAGTAAAAACTTGCTTTAACGGAAAGTTTACCCTAAAATTCTCACAATATTTTGCTATTTGGTTGGTGCTTTTGTTAAGAGGAATTGAGGGATTAGGATAGGAAAGGTGAATTCATAAAATGTGAGTTTTGCAAGATAATAAAAAGTAGTGTCCGGCTCTGTGGTGTAGTGGTTAGTGTGATTAGCTGCCATCCCCCGAGGCCCGGGTTCGATTTCCGGCTCTGCCATGAAATTTGAAAAGTGGTATTAGGGCTGGAACGGGATCCACTCAGCCTCGGAAGGTCAACTGAGTAGAGGTGGGTTCGATTCCCACCTCAGCCATCCTGGAAGTGGTTTTCCGTGGTTTCCCACTTCTCGTCCAGGAAAATTCCGGGATGGTACCTAATTTAAGGCCACGGCCGCTTCCTTCCCTCTTCCTTGTCTATCCCTTCCAAACTTCCCATCTCCCTACAAGGCCCCTGTTCAGCATAGCAGGTGAGGCCACCTGGGCGAGGTACTGGTCATCCTCCCAGTTGTATCCCCAGACCCAGAGTCTGAAGCTCCAGGACACTGCCCTTGAGGCGGTAGAGGTAGAGGTGGGATTCCACCCTGAGGCTGAGGGAAAAACAGACCCTGGAGGTTAAACAGATTACGAACGAACGAATAAAAAATAGTCTTGCCAGCATTGTGAAGCGGATGTTACTGAACAAATTTCATGTAAGATCAAGGAGTAATCCACTTATCAGTTTAACACACACAGTTATGCTAATTATGTTTCAGGCGCAACTTATGTGATAAAACACATTATGAAAAATCACTGTCTAATCAGTTTGTCAGTTGACATGGTTCAAGCACAAATTTCAGGGTAGAAAGCAAGATAGTTTTCATCGGAGAAATCCTGCATGGCCAATAAGTTCTTTCCTTTTTGTTCTATACCGGGCGAGCTGGCCGTGCGGTTAGGAGCGCGCAGCTGTGAGCTCTCATCCGGGAGATAGTGGGTTGGAACCCCATTGTCGGCAGCCCTGAAGATGGTTTTCCGTGGTTTCCCATTTTCACACCAGGCAAATGCTGGGGCTATACCTTAATTAAGGCCACGGCCGCTTTCTTCACATTCCTAGGCCTTTCCTGTTCCATCGTCTCCATAAGACATATCTGTCTCGGTGCGACGTAAAGCCACTAGCCTTTTTGTTCGCTGATGGATAGTCTCCTTTCAAGGGGTCGTAAGGACTGGATGTTGTTGATCGCACCGCTCTCTTGTGAGGATGTTGTGCTCCCTCCCCGGTTCTCTGTGAATGAATGATTGGCTAGTTTTGACTGCTGGAATTTCAGCTCTTCAAATCCTTATCCAGCCCAAAGTGGTAATCTTAAGGTGATAGAGTATTTAAATATCTCTTGGTTTCCATGGTGCCGGCCTCGTGATGTAGGAGTAGCGTGCCTGCCTCTTACCTGGAGGCCCCGGGTTCGATTTCCAGCCTGGTCAGGGATTTTTACCTGTACCTGAGGGATGGTTTGAGGTCCACTCAGTCTACGTGATTAGAATTAAGGAGCCATCTGACGGTGAGATAGCGGCCCCGGTCTAGAAAGCCAAGAATAACGGCCGAGAGAATTCGTCGTGCTGACCACACGACACCTCGTAATCTGCAGGCCTTCGGGATGAGCAGAGGTCGCTTGGTAGGCCAAGGCCCTTCAAGAGCTCTAGTGCTATGGGGTTTGGTTGGGTTTCCATGGTGAAGTCAAAAATTCTGAGGCATCATCATGATTACGTGAAATGACTTAATTTCCGCATCTTCCTCTGGGACCATTGTTGAGCACACGCAATACCTGTTTACAAAAACAAAGAACTGCTGTCAATGTCATGTTAAGATGCTGGCAATAACGACTTACTATTATAACATCATGTAAATTATATAATTTCGGAGGCATTCTGGTAACTGAAATATAGGTACAGCGAACCATAATAGCTATAAACAAGTTTTATACGCAGTTGGCTGTCAAAAAATGGCTAAGGTTATACCTGATTCCACCAGAGGCATGGGCTGACTTACTACCTTCTCCACGCCAAACTTCGTGGACTTAACACAGGTTCTGCCTTGCGTCAATCGTAGAACCAAATCTACTGTATCAGTTGACTTGCTACTTTTCATGTCACATGTCATTGGCATAAGCGTTTACTACTTTCTCCATGAAAACAATAATTTCGATTTTTTGAATTAGTACCTCTCGCGTTTCACCGCCTCAATTATTACTGGACTGCCATCCTCCTGGTATAGGTGTAACGTTACATGACACGTATAATGTTTCTTGGCGTTGTAAAGGTGGTAAATAGGAACGTAGCGATCGTGGTCTTAATCTAGGTACAGCCCTATCATTTGCCTTGTGGGAAAGCAATAAATCATGGATACTCCGAAAACCGTACAGGTAGTTAGTGGGACGCAAAGCAAATAACATTATTATTATTATTATTATTATTATTATTATTATTATTATTATTATTATTATTATTATAATTATTATTATTATTATTATTATTATTATTATTATTGTTACGGAGTTTTCCGTGGTAGTTAGAGGTAAAAGAAGGTGCGGGGGGTGAACAGGTCTCAGGCTACGAAATTAAAGTGAATTTAAAATTTAACAAGGTTATATTTTCTTAGCAAAAAACAAGAAATAACAATAATGGCAGGTACAGAGTAGCAAAACCACTAATCGAGAATGTACAATTACAGGATTTGGGCTCCGAGAGCCAGACACACAATTCTGAGCAATTAGCCCAACTTTACGATATACAGAATTCAACAAAGGGGCAGAAGACCCCAATCAAGCCCAGGAGCACTTGCTCCAAATTACACAGTAAAGCCTCCTCGAGGCACACAACACTCAATTTTCGAAAAAGAGCCACTCGCTCTCAACTTTAAGCCTATCAAAGGCCACACCAAACTCCACCTTCAAGTTGTCCTCTAAGGACATATACACAGGGGTAACATACCCAACCTACTGAGGTCTATTAAGAAAACAAAAGGTTAATTACCTGACCTCTAAAATAACAATAGAGAGGAGGCGATCTGCACTCCTAATACATTTGTTTAAAACCTACTTGGCACTAGGCCGTTAATGCAAGGGCTAATCCCATACTAAAGAGGTGACTTTTAGAAGGAAACAATTTACGTTACATTAGAAGGGAAGACACGGTTGTGAAAATAAGTTCACCTCAATGCAATATGAGTGGGAGATCGAGAGGGTTAAGCACTCTATATCCCAATATGTAGTTTTGAAAGAGAATAGAGGCTAAGAGTCTTTACATTTTAGGGAAAGTTACATGGTAGAAACGCTTCGGACCCGCCCCAAGAGTTAAACTGCTGAGCTAGCAAGAAAAGAAGTTATTAAAAGGCCATTACCTTGGTGCTGAACTGCTCCCCGAAGAAAGAGGCGCTTCCCGCCCCCTGCTATGTACTTTACACACTGAAAGATGGTACTGAAGTGGCACCGAGACCCGAAAATCAGCAGTTTATATACTCTCGCGGAAATTTCGAGGCGTTTTTGGAATGAGAATACCCTCCCACAAGGATTTTATTGGTTCACCAAGAAACCTCCTACACAATACGAAGAAGAAACATATTATTGGTGGAAAATTAATTCGAGAAATTCGGGATTGGCTAAATTCAAAACAAGGGGAAAGAAAGGGTTAATATTGCCAACTTAAACAATGACTGAAAGAAATTTAGCAAAGAACAAACTTTTGAAATTAAATTTTCTCAAAAAAAAAAAAAAAAAAAAAAAACAGTTCTTTCACTTCGCACTAGGGTGCACCGTTGTAGTTCTTCAGTAGTGTCCTCTAGAAGAGAATGTTCACACTTCTTACTACAAGCAAAACAAAAATACATCGAAAACAACACAGTTCAGAAACTTCAAAATTTCCAAGTAGTGGCATCTTCAGGGTAACTTGAAAATTAACACATAAGACAAAGTTCAGACTTCTTCCAGTAGGGGAGTTTCAACTGGCGCAAAGTTTAAATAAGCGGCGTGGAGGTGTACCGCCCGGTACAGACCTCCCTATAATCAATGACAGGCCTGAAGCCCCCTTGGGGTTTCGGGACTAGAAAAATAGGCGAAGAATACGCCGACTTAGAGGGCCTAATAATACCATCCTTCAACATCTGATCGATGATTTCTTTCAGAGCCTTCATTTTAGGTGGAGATAGCCTATAAGGTGGAAAACGGACAGGAATCGAATCCGTGACCTCAATTTTGTATTCGATAAGGTCAGTAACACCAAGAGTATCAGAGAACACCTCTGGAAACGACTGACACAACTTACGAATACTATCAGCCTGCTCCTCAGGTAGATGCCTAAGGTCTAACAACATCTCATCCTGGGTAGGCGAAATAGATGAACATGACGCAGAATTACATTTTAACAAGGGGATTTTATAATTGGAAGCAAATTTGAATGTGCACGACTTACTCTGAAGATCGAGCACAAGACCAGTGTGAGAAATGAAGTCCGCTCCCAATATGATGGGGCAAGACAAGTGCTTAGCCACAAACAGTTTGATTTTCCATGTAAATTTAAAAATACGAATTTTGACCTGTAAAGAACCTAGAATTTCTAAGGGAGATGAATTAGCCGAAACATATTGGATCGAAGAGGAACAATAGTCAGGAAGTTTACAAACAGATTTCAATTTAGCATACCATTCAGCCGAAATAATAGAACAAACACTGCCTGAATCTAATAGGGCTGTTATAGGCTCATTATTTAACTCAATTTTGAGAAAGGGGACCGGTGCGGGGGTATCCGCCGCAATCCTGAGACACTCTTTGGGGCATTCAAAAGATGGATTTGCAGATTGAACGTTCCCTGAAGTTTCGATCTGTTTACCAGGGGCTGAGCCTCGGAAAGATGGATTAGTCGACTCAGCCGAAGCCGCTAGTCACTTATTATTAGTGACATTGGTGGAAGTTGCACCAGAAGTTGAGCAGGAGGGGGTGCTATTTGAATTTGGGCAATTCTTGGCGATATGTGAGAAAGCCCCACATTTAAAACAGCCTTGTGATGAGCCAGCTCCATTATTTGCCCTACTAGATTTGATCAATGGACACTTGTTCCGAAGATGGTCAGGCGACCCGCAAGCGTAACATTTACGAGGTGTGACTGATCGGCGAGGTGGAGGCCGAGTATTACTAAACGAAGGAGGGGGTTCTTTCGCGACACGCAAGGAATCGGCGTATCTAACTCCTTCCGCTGAGACGGCCAATGCTTCAAGTTCAGAGAAGGTTTGCGGGCACGCCGCGAAACACAAATATGACCTATAGGATGGTGAAATTCCTTCTACAATAGCCTGTACAATCTGATCTTCAGGAAAATGAAGAGCAAAAACCCTAGTATAAAACTTAATGTCTTGTATGAAATCAGCCAGATTTTCATCCAATCTCTGTACTCGATAATAGTACTTCTGAATCAGAGATGACCTTGCCCTAGCCGGGATGAAGTTAGCTAGCAAGTGGGCGTGGAAGTCTTCAATAGATGATTGCTCGGCAATGGCTCTTACTATTTTGTCTGAGAGAATACCTATTGCATAGGGATAGATGATTTGCAAAATCTGACATGGAGAAGAGAAAAAACAAGGGCATGATCCTGAAATTCAACTAAAAACCTTAAGAAAGAAATAACTTCACTGGTAGTGTTAACCGAAAACTTCGAGATACCTCTGAGCAACATTGCCAATGGATGAGGCAAGCTGCTGAACCCAGGTGACATAGTAAGTAAAGGTTTCAGTGGCAAAGAAGTTAATTCAGAACGTACATTATTCAACGATGCACGGCGTTCAGACTCGTTGTCCAATGGGGCAGAGATCGTTTGAGCTCCAACGGTTATCCTATTAACTTCTCCCTTAGGAGGCTCTTCCTCACTACCTACATTCACCATGGTGGGTTGATCGATTTTGGGAGGAACTTCCCCAGTTAACACTTGAGTTACCTTATTAGATAATTCAGAAATATTTTCAAGCACCGTACTAGCTTCCTTCCTCTGAACGTCATTCAACTCTATTTGAAAAATGAAATAGCCTGGCTTGCACACGCTTAATTTGATTAGGAGAAGGATCATTTTCGTCAAAAAAACTAACTACAGATGCTAGCCCAGTAATATTCTCGATGATCGTGGAAAGAGAGTCGTCAATTTCTTTCTCTCCCAAAGTGGGGATGGAAATGGGCAAATCAAGGGACTCTCTAAGCTTGTTTGTGTCTACCGCAACCGTGCCTCCAGATTGCACATTTCTAATAGTCAATTCATAGATCAACTCCTCCTTGCGCAAATAGTTAAGATGGAGAACATCGCGAGGGCCGGGCATGATGACAGAACAATTTTGAAAAAGGAAAATTTAAAGATTCCAGCAACTGAGAAAATTGTTAGAGTTCGAATCAAAACAATGTTTAGCCGTCAAAAGGGGCTAAATTGAGACCCATTCAACCACGCTCTGCTACCACTTGTTACGGAGTTTTCCGTGGTAGTTAGAGGTAAAAGAAGGTGCGGGGGGTGAACAGGTCTCAGGCTACGAAATTAAAGTGAATTTAAAATTTAACAAGGTTATATTTTCTTAGCAAAAAACATGAAATAACAATAATGGCAGGTACAGAGTAGCAAAACCACTAATCGAGAATGTACAATTACAGGATTTGGGCTCCGAGAGCCAGACACACAATTCTGAGCAATTAGCCCAACTTTACGATATACAGAATTCAACAAAGGGGCAGAAGACCTCAATCAAGCCCAGGAGCACTTGCTCCAAATTACACAGTAAAGCCTCCTCGAGGCATACAACACTCAATTTTCGAAAAAGAGCCACTCGCTCTCAACTTTAAGCCTATCAAAGGCCACACCAAACTCCACCTTCAAGTTGTCCTCTAAGGACATATACACAGGGGTAACATACCCAACCTACTGAGGTCTATTAAGAAAACAAAAGGTTAATTACCTGACCTCTAAAATAACAATAGAGAGGAGGCGATCTGCACTCCTAATACATTTGTTTAAAACCTACTTGGCACTAGGCCGTTAATGCAAGGGCTAATCCCATACTAAAGAGGTGACTTTTAGAAGGAAACAATTTACGTTACATTAGAAGGGAAGACACGGTTGTGAAAATAAGTTCACCTCAATGCAATATGAGTGGAAGATCGAGAGGGTTAAGCACTCTATATCCCAATATGTAGTTTTGAAAGAGAATAGAGGCTAAGAGTCTTTACATTTTAGGGAAAGTTACATGGTAGAAACGCTTCGGACCCGCCCCGAGAGTTAAACTGCTGAGCTAGCAAGAAAAGAAGTTATTAAAAGGCCATTACCTTGGTGTTGAACTGCTCCCCGAAGAAAGAGGCGCTTCCCGCCCCCTGCTATGTACTTTACACACTGAAAGATGGTACTGAAGTGGCACCGAGACCCGAAAATCATCAGTTTATATACTCTCGCGGAAAGTTCGAGGCGTTTTTGGAATGAGAACACCCTCCCACAAGGATTTTATTGGTTCACCAAGAAACCCCCTACACAATACGAAGAAGAAACATATTATTGGTGGAAAATTAATTCGAGAAATTCGGGATTGGCTAAATTCAAAACAAGGGGAAAGAAAGGGTTAATATTGCCAACTTAAACAATGACTGAAAGAAATTTAGCAAAGAACAAACTTTTGAAATTAAATTTTCTCAAAAAAAAAAAAAAAAAAAAAAAACAGTTCTTTCACTTCGCACTAGGGTGCACCGTTGTAGTTCTTCAGTAGTGTCCTCTAGAAGAGAATGTTCACACTTCTTACTACAAGCAAAACAAAAATACATCGAAAACAACACAGTTCAGAAACTTCAAAATTTCCAAGTAGTGGCATCTTCAGGGTAACTTGAAAATTAACACATAAGACAAAGTTCAGACTTCTTCCAGTAGGGGAGTTTCAACTGGCGCAAAGTTTAAATAAGCGGCGTGGAGGTGTACCGCCCGGTACAATTATTATTATTATTATTATTATTATTATTATTATTATTATTATTATTATTATTATTATTATTATTATTATTATAAATCATTGATAACCATTTTCAAGGCTGTCGATGGTAGAATTCAATCCCAATTTCTTCCAAATGTAGAACGAATCGTCTTGTAATCTGGGAAACGAGAATTACGCAGTGGCTTCGTAGATATTTTTTTCTTGTTTCCAATATTTCAGGTTCAAGTTTGGGTTAGGTTGTTGATGTTTAAGAGTTCCTAACGCTAGAATCCTCAAGAGGGTCAATTTGACGCGATGGAATTTTTAAATCCTTATTTCATACTTTGAAAAATCCACGAAGCTACGAATTTTAGGCAAATAAACTATAATAAACTGTGAGAATATATAATTTATTTCTGAATATTACAATACTTTTCTTAATCAGCGTTATCCGGTCGATTAGATTAGCAGTTTGCCTTTTTTCTACCACTATGACTGCTAATGTGAGTCAATGCAGACTTTTACTTAACCCCTTGTAACTACTTTCGGTGTGTACATTAAAAAGGTCAAAAAACGCCTGAGGGTATTGAACGAAGGAACACATTACGGAAAGAATTATTTAAATATGTTAATTTGTCTAGTATTTGAATGAAAAATAAAACAAGTAATGAAACAAGCGATTTTACGGTGTTTTTCCGGAACTGCTTGTAGACCAGAAGTGATTTACGAAATTTCTTTATCCCTTCAACCTTCGGCACAATTGATAAAATTGTTTAACTATACGATTTCCATAATATGGGGACCGGTAATTTCTAAGAAATATTTTCAACACTAAAATATTCAGTGGATGGACAGAGGAACGCAGCATGTCACGAACTTGTAACCTAACATTCGTAGCTCGAATCCCTGGGATGTTTCCAACATTTAGTTGCCTGAAGGGCTAGAACTTTGTTTTTATCAGGTTTCTCTGCACGTTTATGTTTGCTTACTAAGCTTCTAAATTTTATTCTGCATCTTCGTTAATTTCAACTGACCAATTTTTGTGTTTTAGAAGTTTCTTTGTCAGCCTGTTCTATCAATTCTGGTTAGGTGTCCGTAGAATTTCAATCTTTTTTTTCTAACGGAATTTGTGACTTCATAAATTTCCTGTGGTTTCTTTTAATTCAATTTCTTCTTCTGTATTTTGGTTTCTGAAATTTTGTGAGATAATTTCCTCTCTTTTTCGACGTTTATATTTTTCACCTCCCGCCAGGTACCGAAGTTTTCGAATGCATGAAGTGCCCTGGTTTGATGATTGTATTGTAATATCGTAGTTTTGCATTTTGACATAAGCATGCGGCTGTGGGTCATCACAAAATTTGCTTTACGGAAATGTTACCTAGCAACCGTGGAGGCTGTGATGTAAAGTAGAGATGGATGGTCACACAATGTTACCTAGCAACCGTGCAGGCTGTGATGTAAAGCAGAGATGGATGGTCACACAATGTTACCTAGCAACCGTGTAGGCTGTGATGTAAAGCAGAGATGGATGGTCACACAATGTTACCTAGCAACCGTGGAGGCTGTGATGTAAAGCAGAGATGGATGGTCACACAATGTTACCTAGCAACCGTGCAGGCTGTGCTATAATGTATGGATGGATGGATGGCCAGAGAATGTTACCTAGCAACCGTGCAGGCTGTGATGTAATCTGTGGATGGATGGTAAGACAATGTTACCTAGCAACGGTGCAAGCTGTGATTAAAGTATGGATGCATGGTAAGACAATGTTACCTAGCAACGGTGCAGGTTCTGTGGTAATGTATGGATGGATGGCCGGACAACGTTATCTAGCAACCATGCAGGCTGTAATGTAAGGTATGGATGGATGGTCAGACAGTGTCACCTAGCAACCGTGCAGGCTGTGTCCTATGGATGCTGGTTATATCAAATTAACTTTGGTCGATGGATGGCCATGACTGAAAGACATGTTTAGGAGAATTTGACTTTTGCAAAGGAAAATTTTGTTTCCTTTCTATGTAGATTTTTTGTTGTATCTGTACCAGGCGATTTTGTAAGTTCTTAGCAGGTTAGCAGTTGTTCCTTTGTTTTCTTCTGGATTTATCCTTGCTGGTTAAATGATTTCGCCTAGATATTTGAATTTATCTTTTTGAAGACTTTTCCGAATTTGCCTATTAATGGTTGATTGTCGAATATTCATCAGGTTTGAGCCCCTATCTCATGCAGAGATTTTCTATGGACTGAATTGCTTATTGCCTGTTGTTGGAAAAGGCTAGCAAGGTCATCTGCAAAACCTAAGCAATTAAGATGATTTTTCCTCTTTTAGGAAGTCTGACAATATTTTTTCCTTTATTCCGTTATTATTATTATTGTTATTATTACGTTATTATTATTGTACCGGGAGGCACGATTTGAAGAAGTTTTGTATTAATAAGTTTTTTTGTTTTTTTTTACTGATTGATGTTCATTTATTTTTGGGTTGGCAATATTTTCTTTTCCTTTCCGCCAGTTTTGAATCTAGCCAATCCCTAATTTATGTATTTAATTTTCTACAAATCACTGGCTTCTTGTTCGATCCCGAAGTGTAACTTTGAATTGGACCAATTACAATGAGAGGGTGTGGCTGGTTTATTCCTGAATGATCTCGAACCTTCCCTGAAGGTTTATAAATTGCGGCTTTTCACGTCTCTTCGCCAATTGATCGTCATATTACCGAGAGTGTGTGTCAAAGCAGGAGGCGGGCGGCCTTTTTCGTCGGCAGCTAGAACTGCTACCAGGTATGGCCACATAATTCCATCTTTCTTGTTGTAGCTACCTCCGCAGTTTAACCCGAGGGAAAGGTCCGAATCGTTAACTATGTAACCTTCTTTTCTAAAAAATGTAACTTTCTGCCGGCAAATGTAAAAACTTCATAAATCTTTAACTGTAAATCGGAGATAGAGAGTGATATGCCCTCTCGAGCTCCCCTTCATCTTGGTTTGAGGTGACAATGTTTCATAACTGTTTTTCATTCTGTAACGTGGTAATATAATTTCTATACTAGTCACCTTAGTTTGGGAATAGCCCCTGTTTCATCGGCCTAGAGCCCTTTAAAGTTCATTATCTTGGAGTGAAGCGTACGCCTCCATTCATTTTGTGTTCGGGTCAGTTATTTAACCTGTTCCTTTTTCTTTGAAGGCTCCCGTAGTTTGGGTATTAAATACTCCTGTATAAATCAGTTTTCATATCCCAAGTTGTGCCTTGAGAGGCCAGTGTTTGTAAGTTGATGATGCCGTACGTAGGCAGTAAGAAACCGAGAGCCTGTTAGCTCTTTTTCAAATTTTCTAATTGTAGAGAGTGCCTTTGGAAGGCTAGCTGTTTTATATTTTTGGAGCAAGTGCTCCATAAATTAAGGGATTTCTGCCCTTGAGTAAATTTGTGCTCTTTGTAAATTTGAGCTGAGAGCTCAAGAATCGTAAAGCGAGGGGCTTGAAGCCCAGGACTTGTAGAATTCACTATTGTATTTTCCTTGCCTTGTTGCTAAATTGCTAATTGTATCTGTTACGTTGTTATTTGTTGATTTTTGGAATTCTAAAGAAATATGACCTTTGTTAAAGTTTTAAATTAACTTTGATATCGTAGTCAGACCTATTCACCCCAGCACCTTCTTTCACCTCTACGTTCCACGGGTAACCCCGGAACAATTATTATTATTATTATTATTTTTTATTATTATTATCTTATGCCCTTGAACTGGAGGATCACCAGAGTCATTGCTCATTGCCACTAATGACAGCTCTATTCGTGTGCTACGCCTTCTACAATACTCCTTTAAGCCCCTCTGAACCTTTTTAAAGACATAAGCTATGCTCTCTTCGATTCATTTGCATTGGTAAAAAGCCTTCTCGATTGCGGATCCTAACGACATGTTTTCTTATTACGAAGTTGGAATTACCATCGACTCAACGATGTGGCGTGGCCCGCTGCTCTTTTGTTTAAGTGGCTCTGACGCTAGTGAAACAATCGCGCAGCGCTGAAGCTGGCCGCGACTAATGGACTCTTTTTGTTTGCTGCGAGAGTGTATTATATCTGTGTTTAATATGGAGCCCGGTATGAACCCTGCACTGCACGGTGCGTTCCGCGACCTAACTGACATAGCGGGACATTTCCATTGTGTTTGAAAGGGAAATTATAATTAATTGCTTTGATATCGGTATGTATTTTGACAACAGTGGGACTTGATTGGAAGAACAATGCCCTTAATAATGAACAGATACAAATTTTGCAAACTGAAAGTGAAGTGGTGTATCACTAATAATAATAATAATACAAGGTGTTCATAGAAGAGGTAATTAAAGTGATAGAATCGAAAACAATATGTATTAAAATAATGAGGAATATTTTCTTTGCAGAAGATATACACGGCGTCGGGGAGATAAGTAAAACTGATCCTACGGAAGGCAGCAATGTTTGTTCAGACTCGATAAAATTTGTCTTAAAAAACAGCGAATGACTTGTCTGAGGTAGGAGCCTGAAGTAAAGTGCGATATCTGTGAAGCAGGTAGTAGCTACGTTTGCCCCTCGGCTTATACCAACCGCCGTACCATGCTGGAGGCAGTGTGCATGCATAATGTGCAAGAAATAAATTGTAAGTATATCGCTGTGTTTTTCTGGTGGCCGGCAGTGTGGAGTTTTATTTGAATACGAAGAGGGAGGTGTTGGAACGAATACAAAAACTCAGTCCCAGAGCGAAGAAAATTAATCAGACGGGATTAAAATCCTCGATCCGGCCGGAAATCGAACTCGGGACTCTGTAAACAGTAGGCCTCAATGCTGAAAATTCAGTTAAGGTGCTGGGCACGTAAAACCAGTAACATTCTTATTAATATTATTCTGATAGAATTAGATCTCTCATAGCAATGGTGGAAGGCCATTCCGTGACAAAGTCTCTGATATGTCAACTGCAACATGTCACCAAGTCGAAGCAAAACGCTTCTAGAGACCTACGTGTGGCCATTTGCGATATATTGTGGCGAAATATGGATACTGAATAAAGATGACACAATTTTTTTGCTAGTTGCTTTACGTCGCACCGACACAGATAGGTCTTATGGCGACGATAGGATAGGAAAGAGATAGGAGTGGGAAGGAAGCGTTCGTGGCTTTAATTGAGGTACAGCTCCAGCATTTGCCTGGTGTGAAAATGGGAAACCATGGAAAACCATCTTCAGGGCTGCCGACAGTGGGGTTCGAACCCACTATCTCCCGGATGCAAGCTCACAGCTGCGGGCTCCTAACCGAACGGTCAACTCGCCCTGTGACACAAAATTACTTAAAGCCTTTGAGATATGGCGTTGCCGACGTTAGGAAGAAAATAATGTGGGTGGAGGAGATGACCAATATGGATGTTCTCGAGCCAGTTCACGAGATGTGACAGCTAATCAATAAAATCAACAACAAATAGGTCAACATGGCTGGACATTCATTGAAGTTCTAGAGGGTGAAATGTCTGAAAATCTCCTTCATGAAATGCCAAGAATCACATTTTTGAAGAAGCTGAAGGAACTGCCCATGGTAGATTCATTCGAAGAAGAGTCACTGTAGGGACAAACTGGATGTAAAAGTGAATACATGAAGATGATGATAATTATGATGACGGATTCAGTACTTTTGCAACTGTTCCTTGGTAGAGGCTAGGGAGAAACACATTCGGAATGACGTGGATTCGATTCCCCGCCGAAATAATTAAGAAAAGGGATTATCAATTCCTGAGGTGCACATGACCTCTGAGATTCTCTCAGATTACACCAAAATGAGTATCAGGTCAATTCTTGATGGTGTATACTCTTTGCCATGTAAGCAGACACACTAAGGGTAGAACCTTACTCTTTCTTCGCTATGAATACTGAAGGTAGTAATTTATAGTCATTTTCTATCTGTTTTGTTCGATTCAGTGTCGCTAACCATACAGTTTAGGGACCGTACTTGCTAATGTGACATCTGATAGTTACTGTCAATCTTACACGTTTGCACTATACAGTAATGGTTTATTTCGTGACTTGAAAGAATTACGTATTGCCACAGCGTATTATTAAAATCACTAGTGTTACTCTTGCGGGTATAATTAAAACATATTTTCTTATTCTGTGACATTGAATATCTGTAGAATTGTGGCATGTTCGAATAGTTCATATAATAACGTAGTTGGTGTGAAATAAAGAAGGTAGCATTTTATATTTACGGTTTTATTTCATCCAATTCGTACGTGCAGAATTCAGTTAAGATGTGTAAGAAGCAAGAAAATCTGCAAGAACTCCTCCGGAAAGGAAAGCAACGTTACCTTCTCTATAAAAAATAATTCAGCTGAAATAGAAGGAAATTTCGTTGTCAACATAAAGTAATCTCGTGTTGTCACGACATTGCTACGGTTTGCAGACTTAGACTTGGTGTATTCTGATTTACATACGGCACATGTTCATGTAATATGTTTACTTGTGTGTTATTACAGCGTAGCTTCACTTCAGTCCGACAAGTGATTGCAAATTTCAAGAACGAAGCTGAATTATTTACCCAAGGCAAACACCGAAGCATACGGTTATAGTATTGTGTATATCAAAACAAAGGCAGAAATATATAACATTAAAGTAAGCGAGGGTGAGAGAGAATGTTTACTTAATTACGAATGTCTTGATTAATCATTTATTCGGGTAAGGGAACCTTTATTATTGATACTACTCAAGTAAAGAAAGCCATTAGGGAGAGTCAGGACTGAAGTTTTGAACATCTACTATTTACCATTTATCAAAATCAAAATTTAAACACAAGCACATATTAATAAGATTTAGCCCCACGTGAAACTTGGAGTTGATTAGTTAATTGTTTGCAAAGTTTTTGCCAAACCCTTTTTGCTTTTATATGCTGAATGGAAAATGCTCCTTAGGGCAAAGTTCTCATTTTAAAAACAATAATTTGGCAGAATTGTCACGAATAGACACATATTTAAGAATAACGCAGGGTTTTGTAGTCAGGTATAAATTATTGGAGATTTTTGTAAATTATTTATTCAATAGGCTAAAATCTAGTTTCGTCCTATTTCAGGAGTAAAAATATGAAGGTATGATAATAAAATGCAGAACTGCTTTAAATTGTTGGTACATAATGAAACTTTATCTAACAATTTCACGTGAATCCGATAAGAACGATATCGCAAGGAGCATTTTATACATGGCACAAAGGTGAAAAAAGTTTTAAGGTACAGTAGATACAAGAAAATGAAAGTTTTAGGAAAGGTAGGTGGACACATGTGGGGATCGTTCCTAGATGTATTATATGAACCACCATCCATTTTTTGCGATTTTCCTGATGCTATTTGACCCCCGATCACTCGCGTATACTTTCTGTCTCGTCTTCGCTTCCATGTTATATTTCATCTAGCACCTCACTGCAATTACTTTTTGTTTCTCCCTCAGATGTCTGTCTACTCTTACGCACAGAGTAGCCCTGCTACAAGATAAATATATCCCTGCGGTATTATTGAAATCGTAGTCCGAAACAACTTTCAAGCTGGTTTTATCTGACAGCGTGAGAGAAAGGAACGCGGGCTTGCTCTATATACACCGAACCGCTACACTTTAACATTAAAAATGGGGTTAAGGAAAAACGTTAGAACGGGATTTGAAAGAAAAAGAATCGGGGAATTGTTTAGGCTTAAAATTGAAAATTCGGTATTTCGCTCAAAAATAGCGATATTTCAGTCATGTCTCCCCTTAAAATAAGAGAATATGGCGGCGATATTTGCCGAGTACTATAGAGCTAACCACTCTACCCCACCTAGTGCCGAGTTACGGATAGTGGAACATCCCTCCAAGGGCCTTCATGACCGGTAGGGACATAACTTTGCTTTTGAAAGGGAAAATGTAGCTTTGCACCAAAGTTTCTTTCATGGCGGACACCGTATGGTTCTGCAATAGCAGTTTCTCGCTCACTCCACGACATGTCTTGCTAGCCTTATTTTTGAACCACCATCGGTGTTTGGGACTTTCTTACAATAGCACAACCTTTCAGGGATGCTATCTAACCCGCGATAACTCGCGTATGTTTTATGTGTCGTTGTCGCTCCCGTGTTAGATTTTATCTAAAATAACACCGGAATTATTTTTGTTTAAAGTGAGATGAACAAATGTGGGGAGTGCTCCTAGATGTATTACATGAAACCACCATCTATTTTGCGACATTCTTACAACATCACAATCTTCCAGGCATGCTATTTAAGGATCCTGTGGCCGCTGAATTAACCGAGACAGTCTCCATGACCGCATGAAGTTATTTTGAAAAGAACATTGCGTGCTTTAATTAAGGCGCCGTAAAGTTTTTCTCCTTAAAGGAGAATCACTACTTAGATGGAAGTTGTTATCTCTCAAAGGGAATATCTTAAAATAACATGCAGTCATCTCTTTGTAGTAAGATGTCTTCTTTTAGAAAATGAAGATTGATTTTATGGCTGCAGTGTAATACCCAGGTATAATGTTTAAATTACCATTAGGCTAAATATTGAAAATATTCCAGAGGAAAACACAGAGTCTTCTGATTAATTATTCACAAAGACTGCGAAACAAATAACGCAAAACGGAACAAACAAACCAGATATAATATTATATTTTGATTTCATAAATTCCCTTGGGAATCATTTTATTTCACTGCTTTCAGTTCAGTCTGCAGTAAACACGAATATATGTATAAGTGTGAAAGATAAGTATGTTTAGGCACTTGGTTTTCTGAATAGCTGGCCATACACGGAAAGGAATTCTGTCAGGCGAGGTCTTTTGTGACGCGTACCGACAGGCTAGGGCTGCTCGTTAGTGAGCAACGTCAGTTTGAGGCGTAATCTGCTACAGGCCATATCTGTTGTCAGCACCTCAACGGAAAGACCTCGCCTCACAGATCAAGCCTCTTGTAAGGAAAGCATGGAGTGGACAAAGGCACTGCTAGAGAAATTTATTGAAATGTACGGAGAGCAGCCGTGTCTCTGGTAATTGAAACATGAGGCGTACATGTATACAAATTTAAGAAGTAGGGCACACAATGATCTAGTAGAATGCGTGCGGAAACCTTTCCTAACGTAGATCATAGTTTTGTGCAGAAGAAAATTCAGAATTGAAGAAGCAGCTTCCGAAAAGAAACTAAGAAAATCTAATCCTCTGAGAGAAGTGGAGCGGGAGTAGAAGACGTCTATGAACCAACATTATGGTGAGTAAAAATTACTGACCCGCCTCCGTGGTGTAGTGGTTAGTGTGATTAGCTGCCACCCCCGGAGGCCCGGGTTCGATTCCCGGCTCCGCCACGAAATTTGAAAAGTGGTACGAGGGCTGGAACGGGGTCTACACAGCCTCGGGAGGTCAACTGAGTAGAGGTGGGTTCGATTCCCACCTCAGCCATCCTGGAAGTGGTTTTCCGTGGTTTCCCACTTCTCCTCCAGGCAAATGCCGGGATGGTACCTAAGGCTACGGTCGCTTCCTAACCACTTCCTTGTATATCCCTTCCAATCTTCCCATCCCTCACAAGGCCCCTGTTCAGCATAGCAGGTGAGGCCGCGTGGGCGAGGTACTGGTCATCCTACCCAGTTGTATCCCCCTACCCAGAGTCTGAAGCTCCAGTACACTGCCCTTGAGGCGGTAGAGGTGGAATTCCTCTCTGAGCCCGAGGGAAAAACCGACCCTGGAGGGTAAACAGATTACGATACGAAAAATTTCTGACTGCTACTGTCGAGTACACTTGAAACTAAGTCTGTCTGTTAGGTCATCAGCCCAGAGGCTGGTTGGATCCTCAAATAGCACCACCAAAGGCTATGCAGTTATATGAAAACCGCAAAAACCAATGGCAGTACCAAAATGAGGCGTACTAGGCAAGACGAGGAATGAGGTAGTTTGCCATTGCTTTCCTCACTGGGCCAGGCAGTGCTATTGCTGCACGACTGACCCTATGAGAAACACCTTTCATAACACGCAGACGCACTGTTTGTACTCTGAATGCCATTACTCAGCACCACCTATATCCCAGCAGCTTAAAAGTATATAGTTCTATAGTTTTATCGGCCATGATTTATCGGTTAATAATTAATAATTACTGCACTACGTAGGTATTATGGTCCACAAAAGATCAAGATCGTCCTCAGTGTAGCGCAACAGCAAATTTTCTTTTTCTCTGGACACTGTCTGCTTCGATATCCATCGCACAGTTCTAAGTACGGCAGACCCGACCGGCAAGGATTTCAAACTAGTTTGAAAGGCCAGCGGATGAGACTTGGCCTGCCGAGAACACACAAATCATCCCATTAACGGGAAGGTCTGGAATGTTGACAGATCATGTTGCACAATACGACAGGCAGGGTGTCACAGTTGGTGGCGAGTAGCAGGCCGGGTCTGTGAAGGTCACGCCTGGCAGGCGGTCTGTCGGATCTGGCCGCAAAGGCGAGGCCTGCCAAAAAATCTTTCCGTACATGGCCAGCTTATGTTACTTCAGTCTGTATAGTTATTTATTAATCGTCTCTGATGGATTCATTTCCAGAATAATTTGAATTTCAAATTAAAATAAAGTTGAAAACAAACTATGACATATATAACGCATGATCCAAACGTTTCCGTTTGAGGGTGTTGCTGCAGCGGACGTGCGACTCCGATGCGGGTTTATACGAACGGACATGTTGGCAAAGAGATTAATGTGTCATGCCGAAGTGCGTGTGTTAAATGCGACTATGGCGACGTTATAACCAAATGCGTCCAAACAGGACCAACGTGCGGTTATTCTGGTATTGGCTGCCGAAGGATAAACACCGGTTGATATTCATCGGAGAATAGGGCAGCATGTCTGTCGCAAAGCACCGTTGTGGGGTAGTGCACCAAGTTCCGCGCGGGTCGCGTTTCGACACCAGACGCCGGTCGATCTGGGAAGCCAGCCTCATCCAGCCAACTCAAGTGGAAGACACTCGAGCACCCACCCTATGGTCCTGATATTCCTCATACGATTATCACACCTTCGATCTCCTCAAAAAAGTCTTGTCGACGTTTCCTGTTGGACGAGGATGTGCAGCAGGTGGTTACGGACTTCTTCACGCAGCAGGACACGGTGTTTGACCACACGGGGATTTTCAACCTGGTGGGTCGGTGGGATGACTGCCTCAACGTTCACGGTAATTTTGCCTGATTGACGTTCCGATTCGAACGTAAACTTTTTGATCGTCCCTTAGATTGTAAAACCGAAGCTGAATATTTTTTTTCACAATGTGCTTTAGGTCCTCGAGGTGACGAAGAGATAGGAGTTGGAAGGAAGCGACCGTAACTGTAATCAAGATTGAGCCTGGTGTGAAAATGGGAAACCTCGGAATGTCATCTTCAGGAATACCGACAGAATCCACTATCTCCTGAATGCAAGCTGATAGTTTGAGAGCCACGTGTTCGGTTCGAAACTTAATGATCACTATTCTATTAAGGGCAACTCGTACACATTTGATGGTTAAGCACTTCAATTATATAGTTGCTCGTACAATCAGTGTCCGGATTTGTCATATTTTAACTGGTCTATTGTGGATGTTGCAAAATTATATACAGGGTCCTTCACTTGAGGAGTTACATCGAAATAACTTCCAACACTTTCAAGATTTTCTTGAAAGTTACCAAGGAGCTCATGAAATATTCTGCAACGTCCTTTGATGGGATTATTAATAATGGAGCTATCGACACTAATTTCTGTCTTCGTGAATGCGGCTGTGATAATATCTGACACTAGCAAAACTTTAAAACTGTTAGAAATTTAGATATGTAATTAATTCAAACCCTGGTCAGGTACTTTTTGTAATAACAGAAATACTTGAGTATGCCAATTAGGTGAGTGAGAGCGGAAGCTGTTCTTTTCATAACAGACAGGGTTTGCTGATTGAAGGACGTGCTGACATGCAAGCTGTTGCAGCCACACAACTGGTACTGGGAAAAAAATTACAAATATACCTGGTAAATGTAATCTATTCTATACTTTATTTATTTATTTATTTATTTATTTATTTATTTATTTATTTATTTATTTATTTATTTATTTATTTATTTATTTATTACTTGACTTTAGCTGCGGTGAAGTCGGGACTCGTGGCCCTCTCGCACACTTAACCACGTAAATTACAAGATAATACACATGTAGAAGTAATATACTATTATATTATATAATCAAAGATAACGAAGCTAAATAACAACAAATAAAAGTAATAAATTCGTAACATAAAAGTAGAAAAGAAGGAGAAACTATCCTAACGAAAAGCAAGAAAAATACAAACTCCAAAATACAAGCCAAATGCAAAAACAGAACACGATGAGTTAAAACTTAAATAACAGTGTTCTTCAGCTGTACAGTAAAATGGCAAAGTTACTAGCCTACCTACAAAAATAACACAATCTATCATACGTCACCAATCACACGAAACAATCAGCAGTATTCAACAGGTAATCTCTTAAATGTTCATATTGTCTTAGAGTTCCTGACAGCAGCTGGAAACGAATTCCAAAATCGTGACCCAGCCACTTTTAAGAGTGGTTGACGGGAATAGGGCGTGAAGTGCCGGATCTAGTGTTTCAATTATGGCATAAGGATAATAAATGGAATTATGAAGAAATATATTTCGGTACATTTTCCTTCAGAGTTCGATATATCAACGTAAGTATATGAAACTTCCTTCGCCAGTCCGGTTGCAACCAGAAAAGAGCTGTGTCACTAAGGATTATGTGCACATCATAACTCAAGTTCAGAGCAAATCGAAGACCACAATTCAATGCTCGTTGAAGTTTCGTAGTTTGTTCACGGGTCGCATCAATGAGGAAACGGTCTCAATAGTTAAGTATAGGTAGTATCAAAGTTTAGAGAAGTTTTATATTTATGTCTTGTGGTAAAATGCCGTTATGTGATTACAGAGGGTGTAGCTTTGCTAACATCTCTCTACATGTGTTTCTTACGTGTGCAGACCAGTGAAGAGTTTCAGCCTGGGTCATACCTAGATTCTTCCCTTCCTTACTGAATGGGATTACGGTTGTATTTAATGTCACTGGAGGACTAGTATAATTTTTATACATGACGTTCAGTCATTTACTTGAGAGAAAATGATGCAACTAAATTATTGAAGTTGTGATGAATGACTTTGAGGAACTGTTTGTAGCGGCAGGATTTTTTAAACAGATGGTGCAAAGACTTTGAGAATTCCGCATTATAATTGTTTTGGTGACGCTCAAGATCGAATCTTGCCCTTCCCAGCATGGCACATTCGGAAAGTAAATGGTCCATAGTTTGAGAAGATCCACAGAAGCAAAAATAGACATCTGCAATAAATAATATTGCAACTTTAATTCGGCAGATGAAATAAAGACGGGAGACAGGTTTACGTTATTAAAAGAAATACAGTAATTGTTTTGGTTACAAAGGAACGTAATCAAACGTTGATTATTTTCCTTTTGAGAATACAGCAGCAGAGTATATATAAAGTGATTATTTGCTATTGTTTTTATAGTACTACAGTGAGTAAGTTCGTGGACCGGAGTCTACAGTGTAGACAACATGGCGTACAATCATTTACTACAGTCAAGTTTGTGGACTGGCACCTACAGTGTAGACAACATGGCGTATACTCATGTACTACAGTCAATAAGTTCATGGACTGGCGCCTACAGTGTAGACAACATGGCGTATACTCATGTACTACAGTCAAGTTCGTGGACTGGCGCCTACAGTGTAGACAACATGGCGTATACTCATGTACTATAGTCAATACGTTCGTGGACTGGCGCCTACAGTGTGGACAACATGGCGTATACTCATGTACTATAGTCAAGTTCGTGGACCTGAGCCTACAGTGTAGACAACATGGCGTATACTCATGTACTACAGTCAATAAGTTCGTGGACTGGCGCCTACAGTGTAGACAACACGGCGTATATTCATGTACTACAGTCAATAAGTTTGTGGACTGGCGCCGACAGTGTAGACAACATGGCGTATACTCATGTACTGGAGTCAATAAGTTCGTGGACTGGTGCCTACAGTGTAGACAACATGGCGTATACTCATGTACTACAGTCAAGTTCGTGGACTGGCGCCTACAGTGTAGACAACATGGCGTATACTCATGTACTATAGTCAATACGTTCGTGGACTGGCGCCTACAGTGTGGACAACATGGCGTATACTCATGTACTATAGTCAAGTTCGTGGACCTGAGCCTACAGTGTAGACAACATGGCGTATACTCATGTACTACAGTCAATAAGTTCGTGGACTGGCGCCTACAGTGTAGACAACACGGCGTATATTCATGTACTACAGTCAATAAGTTTGTGGACTGGCGCCGACAGTGTAGACAACATGGCGTATACTCATGTACTGGAGTCAATAAGTTCGTGGACTGGTGCCTACAGTGTAGACAACATGGCGTATACTCATGTACTACAGTCAAGTTCGTGGACTGGCGCCTACAGTGTCGACAATATGGCGTATACTCATATACTACTGTCAATAAGTTTGTGGACTGGCGCCTACAGTGTAGACAATATGGCGTATACTCATATACTACTGTCAATAAGTTTGTGGACTGGCGCCTACAGTGTAGACAATATGGCGTATACTCATATACTACTGTCAATAAGTTTGTGGACTGGCACCTACAGTGTAGACAATATGGCGTATACTCATATACTACTGTCAATAAGTTTGTGGACTGGCGCCTACAGTGTAGACAATATGGCGTATACTCATATACTACTGTCAATAAGTTTGTGGACTGGTGCGTACAGTGTAGACAACATGGCGTATACTCATGTACTGCAGTCAATAAGTTCATGGACTGCCACCTACTGTGTAGACAACATGGTGTATAGTCATGTACTACAGTCAGTAAGTTCGTGGAGTGGTGCCGCGAATCTGCCTTGGGTCTGTAGCATTAGCACAATCTACACATCACTGTGTCTAGTTTTAGAATTACCACGCATCGTTTTCTCCGGACGAAACGTAATGGTTCGCCCTGGACCATTTACAAAGGTTATTACTCCTCCTGTTAAAAGCTCTGTTTCTGTAATTTTTGCACAATCTACAGTATCCACTACAGTGGTGAGATTCGAAATTACTGTATGCCTAGCCCTGGAACATGAACAAATGTAATTTTTTCTCCTTGTTAATTATTAATCACGGCTTGCAGTAGCACGAATGGACTCCGTCATTGGCTGAAGATTTGCCCAATGAAACGTCACTACCATAATTCAAAACAGCGAGATATTATTGTTATTAATCACATATGCTTATTCCTTCCATTCTTCCTCTCGACTACAACGATGTTTAGTGTGTCGGTAACATTGCCTCATCGCTTTAGCTTTCTTTATACCGCCACCGCCAGGCATGAGTATTTTGTTATTTATTCTGGCGAGGGTTACGTGAAGTCTCATCGATTTGTTTCTTCTAGATTTTTTTATGTCCAGACCAGCACATATCAAAAGTGATAATTAGGCCAGCCAAGAGCAGGCAAATCGAGTTTGGCTAGAGTCGCCTAGCTATGAGCTTGCATTTAGAAGATGGTGGATGCGAATCCCACCGTCGGCGGTCCACAAGATGGTTTCCCATTTTCATACCAACCAAACGCTGGGCTTGCAGGTTCAAGCCCTTTCCCACTCGTGCGTCACAGAAAATGTTCGGTGTGCTAGTTTCCTGCACCGCCTCCGGTAACAAAAAAGAGATGCAGGCTTCCAGGTTGCACAGCTAATAAGGCCGGAGTTCGATGGCTCAACTTGTAAAGTGTTCCTTTGCCTCCAAGAATCAAAGAACTGCAACCTGTGACAATAGTTCGGTGAATGAAGTCAAAACGGTCGATCCGGCAACACTGGCGACACGTAACGCTGCACCTGAGTAGCAGCAGGTTTTGACCACCTGCTGCCAACGTTGTTCAGTTGAGCATCGTGTATGTGCCGCGAAAGACCTATTTGACACAGTGCGTGTCTAGTGCGTTGGTTCTGAACACGGACATGAACGATCAAAAGATCAATGTACAATTTTGTTTTAAGGTTGGCAAGACACCGAAAGAAACGCATGCGATGCTGGTACGTGTTTATTAAGATCAAGAACTATCCTTGAAGTGTGTGTACGAGTGGTTCGCCCGTTTTCGAGGAGGCCGGAAAAGTGTTTCTGACAACCCCCGTAGCGGGAGACCGGCGTCCGCCGTCAGTGACGAAAACATTGAGAAGGTGAGGATATTAATCACGAACGATCGGCGATTAACTGTGCGCATGATAGCGGATGAACTACAGATTAGCCGTGAATCCGTGCAACAAATCGTTACCCAGAATTTAGTGAAGAGGGAAACGTGTTCTCGTCTTTTTTCACATCACTTGACTGACGTTCAGAAGCAAGTACGTTTAGAGGCTTCACAGGATTTTTTCGTAACGGCGGATGCGACATCAAATTTCTTGAACTTTATCGTCACTGAGGATGAAACGTGACGAGGCTTTTGAACATCATCCCAAGGGAAGCCTTCTTGCAAAGTTTCCAGGACTTGTATCGCTGATCTCAGCAGTGCATAGTTATGGGAGGAGACTATTTTGAAGGACAGTAAGATCACTGTCGTGCATTGTTCATCTATGGTGATAGTACAGGTCTATTCACCGAACTTTATTGTCACAGATTATATTTTATGCTTTATCATGTGTTGTAAGCTAACTGCTATAGTAGCATTGCACTGTAAATCTAAATATAATCTAAATGTGAATCTTAGCACTCCAGTGGTCAGAATAGTGATCCAGCTGTTTACTCTTAATCACTCCTCTCTATTGGTACGACTGTTGAACTTGAACCTATGTGTACTTTCCTCTCGCCCTGTCCCCTTTCTAACAGGCAGTAGCCTGTTAACATTCGCTGATGGCGGATGTCTTATAAAGTAATCCATTTTTGTGGATCACCATTGTGATCTGCGCGACCACTAGTGACACTTACTTTGATTTCGTGTCTAATATCAATTCCTGTGAATTTATCTACTCCATTTCGTAAGTTTATATTGATTGTTGATGGTTAAGTTTAAAATGGATGACTACAAGTACAGAAATCTACGGCTGAGTGAACCAGACAGTGACGAAGATAAAACGAGCAAAATGAGCCGCTGACACATTTGCGGATGGGCTAGCAACAAGACAAACAGGAAATCCTGCCATATATGCACCAGTTGGGTTTGTTCTGATCTGTAAGGGACACTTGTCGTTAAAAACATTTTCCTGAACACAGAATGTAAGTGAAGAGTAACATGTTCTCTGAATTTCCTGTAACCTAAGACTTTAATATTATTATATTCTTTATCTACTACAGTTATCTCACCTTTTATTGCTTAGTTAGCATCATCTGTTTACGACGAATACACAGTGTAAATACAGACAATGTTAAGACATCACAAAAATAACATTCTGGAGGGAGCGTACTAGAAAAATTACACTGTAATTTCACTTCTTAATTATTTCATGTGTGGCCAAAATATATATTATAATATATAGAATATTTTTCAGAATGCATATTTCATTGAACAAATAGTCCGAATCGTTGGCTGAATGGTCATCGTACTGGCCTTCGGTTCAGAGGGTCCCGGGTTCGATTCCCGGCCGGTTCGGAGATTTTAACCATCATTGGTTAATTCTAATGGCCCGTGGGCTGGGTGTTTGTGCTGTCCCCACCATCCCTGAAACTCACACACCACACAAAGACTCCTCCACCACAATAACACGCAGTTACCTGAACATGGCAGATGCCGCCCACCCTCATCGGAGGGTCTGCCTTACAAGGGCTGCACTCGGCTAGAAATTGCCACACGAAATTATAATAATATTGAATAAATAGAATAGAATAGCCTCAAATCACAAAAAGTAATGGATCACAACTGTGATGTGCGCGACCACCGTAGTGTTAGTAAAACTGAAATAAATGAATGTTTCATGTATGTCTACAGAAACAAATACTTAACAATGATACTTAAGTTGTTATTGTTACATTATTTACATGTCTACATTCCCCTTTTGTGAGTACCCTAAATTTGCCAATAACAAGTCCTGAGACCCAACGTCCCCTTCAGGGGACATGCATTATTACCGTTACCAGCTTAACGAGAATTTTTTAAAACAGTTTTTACAGCAACCTGGTGTTTACCTCATACAAAATTCATAATGTATTAACAAAATGTGAACCAAAATTTCTCTGGGTCTGAAGAGGTTAAGCCACTGGCAGGAAAAAGGAAAGTAGAAAAAGTAATCACCGACAGGGCATGAAAGGTTGGTACAGGGTGTTTGAAAAATATGTGACTAAATTTCCCGGTTCGATTCAACATGCGATTAATATTAATTAGTTTTTTTATCAAGTTGTACTAAAACCACAACAACCAGGTGGAATATAATAATTGCTTCCCTGATTAGGGCAACCACAGAAAACAAATTCTGAGAATACATTCATGCATGATCTCATCCATCTTCCCACATTTAATTCGGGCAGTGGTATCGTGAAAGGAAAGGTAGATTAGGTCAGGATGAAGTATGCAACCGGCTATGAAGTGGGAAACAGCAAATTTCTTCCGGTGTTCATTTACATTTTTCAGCAGAAAATAATTGCTGAAAGGAATTCTGCTTTTGAGACGTATCGTTTCCACGTTTCATAATTATGTAGCCTAGCGACGCCTTACACAATACCAGTTAAGTGAGGGCTCTTGAAACCATTGTAGACCACAACACAATGGCCAGCGCATATTATATTACAGAGCGAATGCATGGCAAGTTAACAGGGGCGAGATAAAGTCATGGCGCTCTGGTCCGGCTCAGAGGCCCCGTTACTTAGCGTGAAGCCAGTGCCTCTTATGTACAAGTGCAACGTGCAACGTGCTTCACACACATACAGCTCGGTAATGTGGGTTGCGTAACACTAGGGCTGCCTGGGAGAAATTCTGTGAAAAGCGTCATCAAACTTAAAATTGATTATATAATCGTTAATATATTAATCTAGAGGTTATTTTTTATAACATTACGAACAACGGAGTTGGAATCTAAATAATGAATACATGATTTAAAATTTAGAGACGGTTAATATTGATTCGTTTTGCCTAACGTAAGAGTGCTTTGAACTTATTAGGACATTTTTATTTTTCTCCTTCTCTTCCCCCTATCTCTTCATACTCTCGCTGTGTTCCTTTTTACGTTTTTCAGTCCATCCTTTATTTAGTCGGGTGGCTTTACAGAAAATTTGTGTTTGTGAATTACGGTTCTGAATTTTATTCTATCTTGAATGGTTTCTTCATAAGTGCCAATATCATTCAGATGTTCACTGATTCTTTTAGCCAATTGCTGTGATTTTTCATTGATAAAGCTAAGTTTTAAAATTTTCCTTGTAGGCCTGTTATTATACAGTCTATCTAAGTGACCATAAAATTGCAATCGTCGTTTGGTGATGGTATCTGTGACTTTTTCTGTAACTTGGTAGATCTTCATCCAAATTCCATTTTCGCAGTTGGGTCCTAAGATTTTTCTGAGGATTTTCCTTTCTTGCTTTTTGATCATCTTTATTCGGGATTTCCCACCAATTATAATAATTTCAGAGATTAATGTGCTTCTGATTTAACTACTGTGTTATAATGTCATCATTTGCCCTTTTTCAATATACTACATTTATAAAATTAATCGTGATTAATTGAACTCAGGATAGCTTATTCATGAGTTAGAAGTAAAGAAAAGAAATTAGCAAGAATTTTTGCTGATACAAACAGGTGAGAACAATGACAAGAGAGAATTCGGAATGAGGCTTAGTTAGGAATGAATTCGATGGATGAAGCTGTACGCATAAACCGGCTTCGATGGTGAGGTCATTTGAGGTGATTGGAGGAGGATAGGTTACCTAGGAGGAAAATGGCCTCTGTTATGGAAGGTAAGAGAAGTAGAGGGAGACCAAGACGACGATGGTTAGATTCAGTTTCCAACGATTTAAAAATAAGAGGTATATAAATAAACGAGGTCATAGAACTAGTCACAAATTCGGAGAGGCTTGGAGACTGAACGTTGAAAGACATAAGAGTCTAAAACGAAGATGTATGTATGTAATCATAGATTACTAAAACAATGTTTAATATAAACAAGTCTGAGATATATAAAATAATGACCGTTAAACTAAATTCCAGTGAGTTGAGTCTGAACACAACATTAAATATTTTCCTTCATCACCCAGAAAATTGATTTTCCACGACCACACTCCGCTCATCTTCTTCTTACGCCTATTTCTCAGTAACTGCTGCCTTCCTCTTCCTAGTTTCTCTCCTTGGCCTGTACATTGTTTGTCCTGCTCGAGTTTCTTATACTGTGTTTGATTGAAATCTGAAATGTGATCACTGTTCACGCCCTAATTCTGCTGATTGTCACAATTCACTCTTAGGGTTTGGGCATTACTGGCACATACAGTAACAAGTTCAGTTATATATAAGGTGTCCTGCCCTTAGGCAGGACTTCACAAAGCCACTCTCCAGCTTGCATTCAGGAGATAGTGGTGTAGTCCCTGGCGTGTAATCGCTACAGTGAGGTGGTCGGCCTGAGTTTCTATAGCGGCCATTATAATAAACCAGGGAGAAGTTCGTAATTACGCCCCCTTCATTTTATTTGTTATGTGTGGGGTATATTATTATTATTTTCACATAGGAAAACGCAAGCAGTGGGATAAGGAGTCTATGAAAAAGGTTAGTACAACAGTGAGGGACAAGATAATGGGTTACAAACGTGAAAGTAAAGCGTTTAACATCCCGCGAGCAACTCTGAGAGACTGTGTTAAAAAGAATGCAAATAAAACATTTTTAATAAATGACCTTCAATTAATTCATTATAGGGAGACTGTTTGGTAAGGAAAAATCTATTAAAATTATACTTTTTGTCAGTTTGGCGAGGGACGAAATTACAAACATATTTTTGGTGTTTATTTTTTGTAGTGCTTATGTTTATGTCAAATATCGACTAACTTACGTAATAGCAGTTTCATTGTAACTTTCCCGTAAGTGGAGAATATATTCAGTAATATGCATGCGAATTTCTAGCCTTGTCCACTGTATTCCTGAATTTCTACAAATCGAACTCTCCTAAGGAAACGAAATATGGGCCTTATCTGCGTCGGAAGAAATTGCTCACAAAGAGTGCAATTTTTATTAAAATGCAATTTTTTCAAACACTTAAGGGTGACAAATACAACGACTCTGTTCTTCAGATTGTCTTGCTGCAAACAGTTATGAAACCGCTCTTGGGTAACTTAGGCTTTAATCGCACAAGCAGGAATTAAAGTTTTCTTTTCAACTTCACAGTAAGTCTCTCAGCACAAAAATTCTAACGTTTTAATGTCTGATCGCTTATTTATGAACTTCCATGTCGTAGATATGAATGAAACACCTGAAAGTTTGAAATATCAGTTAAAGGAGTCGGTACATACACTCATATCTAGAAAGTATATTATTAAATGCGATTCGTTTGGAGCGATCGATATATCTATAAATAAATGTATAAAATGAAAATATACGTGAATTAATGAGACACCTCCAGGTATCTCAGAAACTTACAACTTGGTACCAGGGAAGCAGATGATCTCACGATCCCTAGGATAAAATCCAAAATTCTCAAATTTGGGGCTCAGCATAAGAAAGCAGTCTGGTATATTTATCCAAAGTGGTAACATATAGGTTTCGTGCACTTAAAATCTTTCAGGAAAGTCCTAATTTTACCCCCTCCCCTAATCAAGATGACGGCACAATCTGCCAGACGAGGTAGAAAGTTGAAATTTGGCATAATTATAGCTTTTAGCCTGTAACCGACAGAAAAATTCTAACATGTCTATTTTCACTTTTTACTCCCGAAAAATATCGAAATATGGAGGCAATTTTAACGACGGTGCCTACCTTCGTTTCGATGTATTTGGTTGCTAAACGTTAAGTAGTATCACGAAACGGATGGCACAATCTTGGTTCAATTCAGGGTGATCTAAATTTTTCGTTCTCTGAGTTTTCTTCAATATCTCTCTCCCTTATGTGGCAGATTTTGCTGTACTTCTCGATTGCATGTAAATTTCGTCCTTTTTACACACACATTTCATAGTTTTACAGCATTATATTAAATATAGAACTATCAAATTAGCACGAACATTCGGCCACCTAGCGGCCGTACTCGTATGCGAACTAATTTTTTTTGTTTCTAGCTGTCACATATGTATCCGGGAAGTACTGCAGTGTTTCACCCTATTCAACATTTCTAACTCAATCTAACACATAAATAGAGGAGAAAAGAGAAAATGTAATAGGATGTACCATATACACCACTAAAAGAGGCGTCATATGGTGCAATTCATTTGTCGATATGACGTACCGTTCAACAGCAGTCAATCAGTAAATGAATGTCTGCAATATTGTAAACGTGCCGATACTTTCGAATATCTGTCTCTATTCATTGAAGTCGATTTGTATCGATCTAGAAAGGGTGTGTATGCCATTATTATTTATACTTTACAAATTGTTAGTGACAGTCAGCAACTGTAATCAATACTCCCCGTATCGACTTTGACTGGCAGTAGGAATGGGGGGGCCTTCTCCAACTCCTGTGTAACTGGCATTAGTAAGGAGGGCCTACCAGTGTAATGAATAATTCTATACTCAATTTGACTTGCAGAAGACAAGGGAGCATGCAATTTTTATCAAAATTCCCCTACCGAGCTCGATAGCTGCAGTAGCTTAAGTGCGGCCAGTATCCAGTATTCGGGAGATAGTAGGTTCGAACCCCACTGTCGGCAGCCCTGAAAATGGTTTTCCGTAGTTTCCCCATTTTCACACCAGGCAAATGCTGGGACTGTACCTTAATTAAGGCCACGGCCGCTTCCTTCCCACTCCTAGCCATTTCCTGTCCCATTGTCGCCGTAAGACCTATCTGTGTCGGTGCAACGTAAAACAACTAGCAAAAAAATATTCCCCTACCCGATTGTGTCCGGAAGTAGGCAAGGGTGTCCGCCATTATGAACAAATTTACCCATCTAAAATATGACTGGCATTAGGCAAAGTGGCCTTCTTTTATAAGTGACACTCACTAACTCGAGTGTGACAGGCAGTAGCTGACTGGCATTTGGAAAAATGTGTTCGCCATTATAATGAAAACTCAATTTTGACTGGCAGTAGGGAATGTGTCTGCCATTATAATGAAACTTCCCAACTCGATTGTGAATGGCAGTAGGCAAGTGAGCCTACCGTTATTATCACAACTCAACAAGTCGCACCTTACACGGGAAAGAACGTATGGGGACCTTCACATGGCGTTTCTTTGATAACGCTAAGAGACATGCAATTTAATAAAATCTCATTTACCGTGTGTACAGTAATTTACGTAGAAATCCGTATACAATGTAGAATACCGTAGCGAAGCACAGGTACATTTGTTAGTAAATTAATATAATGCGCTCATTTGTTGGGTGTTACAAAGCGGTCCTGCTGGCAGAGCGCTGAACTCCAGTATTACCCAGCCACTGCGCGACATCTCCCGGCCTTGTATAGAAACGTAGGCAACGTTGCAAACTCTTCAGAATGCCCTGATGGTAACAACAGGCTTTGAAATAATTAGAGCTAAGCTCCATAGATGTCAGCACTATAGCCTTGAAGTTCAAGATCTATATGACGGGTGTCCATTTGGTCATATATTCAGTAATAACAAGTTTCAGCTCCATTTGTGACTCCTATGTATTAAATTAGGTGTACAAGTGCGAATTTTATGCAGATAAACGATGATGTAGTGAATAGAACTAACATGATACTTTTCGAAATCACCAAATATTACGAAAACCAAGAGTATTTCAATGAAAGAGGCACTAGGCTTGCGAGTGCACCAGAGATGTTATGTCACTATTCACATATTTCCCCCTTGTCTTCAGAAGAGATGACCTTAGCGAAGGAACCACGGGTGGCCCAGATTGGCTGCGCAGTAGATGTTAGTTTTCTCTCGTCCTGCGCGTGACGTCATCAAAGGAGCACCGTGACTGTGTAGCATACAACCGCACGTGTATCTTATTTCGTTGTTTATCGCTGTCTGCCTTATAAAGAAAGGATTTCCAAGTAATATCTATACTTAGTTTCTTTCCGTATATTGCTATTGGTTTATATAGTGGCCTACTGTATTTTCGTGCAGTTATTTTCTTTTCGTCAGTTGCGTGAAGAGTGTAATAGTAGCTGGAATGAAATTTCTGTGTTCATAGTATAATTGTAGTGTATATATCTGCGTGGGAAATTTCTGTGTTGGTAAATCGAGTCAATTGCTCCCATTTCAGAAAGGTTTTATGACGACCATCCGTTCAGTATTTGGCCTTTTTAGTGACCCCCAATATCTCAACATAAAGTACATTTTGACTGCTCGATTAAACCAAGACTGTCTGGAAAATTTATTTTCTCAGATAAGAGGACTCGGGAATTTCTATGAACATCCGCTACCAACCGAGGTGAAATTTAAATTGAGACTGTTACTTCTGGGCTCGAACTCAGAAAATATTCCGTTATCCAATAAAGCTGCAGTGATTTCAGAAACTGATAATGTGATACTGACATCTAAACTTGTAGATTTACTGCCGGATATGTCTGAAGCATTACGCATGATTGAAGGTGAGACAGAAATTCGGGACATTGCGATAGAAAATCGTGCCGTAAATGATTCACCGCAATCTACAGCGACACCCGATTGTTCAGCAGAGGGATTTCGGTACCTCGCCGGCTACATCGCCTACCGTGGAAGAAAATATGATAGGTCAATGGGAAATCCCACTGGGGAAATGCTTTCCATATCTTCTGGTACAGCCTCTGTGGGATGGATAGAAGTGTTATCTCGGGGAGATCTACTCGTTCCACCGGAAGAATGGCTAAACCAAGTAAAGAAATTTGAGTTAATTTTCACGGACGTGCTGAACTGTCACGCATACCTAATATTATACGCAAAGTGTGTCAAATAATTAGCAGTAAATTCCCCGCTGTACCACCAGAAATAGTAAAAATGTATGTTAGGACGAGAACATTTATACGCATACGACAAATGAACATTCGGGCAAGGACTGAAAAATCCATAGCAGCTCATCGGCGAAAGGCACGGCAGTGGATTTTATCTTCAAAAGCAACCACTTCATGACATCTGATCTCACAGGTAGGACTGTGTTCTAATTAAGTGTTTTTCCTGTTCTTTCTTATTTAATTTTAAAAAGTAGGAATATCTATGCAAGATTTCGAATATGAACTTACTTCTGCTGCTGTTATAATATTTGTTAAGCTTTAAACTCGATATCTGCGGAAGTAAGTCATATATCGTGTGTTAACATGAGGTAGTTCCATTACGGAAGTTCTGCTGTCAACATTTAATATTACAAACATTTCGTATCTCTAAATATTTATGTTGACAGATTTGAGAGCACGTAGCCTTCCTCAAACTAAGTAGAGGAACTTGGATTTGTTAATAAATTTCGAGCGTTGGTCAGTGTGCCGTCACGTTACATTTACGTCTTATTCGTAACAGAAATAATGAAACTTACTATGCTGCACTTTCTTTCAATCTTATAACAGCAGTAAACTTTGTGTCTGGTGTGCAATTAGTTCTTAGAAACTGTAACGTTTGCTGGTATTATGAGATTCCTACTGAACTGCGCGCTATGGGCTTGGCTGCTTTGCTCCTTCTGTGACGTCATTTCGTTAACCAATAGCAGCTCGTCTCGCGTTGGGCCCAACCTTTAGTAGTGTTTAAGAACCTTGGAAGGAACCAATAGAAGAGTTTCTAATCGGTACTGTGCAACATTTTGGATTTTCAAACATGACTGTGAAACAAAACTCTTTAATTTATATTAATATCCTAAGTACTGTAGAACGTACTTGTATATCAATGTACATGTCAAACAAACAAGCAGAAGGAAAAAAGAAAACTTTTGTAAACAATACTGAAATAAAATTTACAAACCCCCTAGCTAAGAAGACAAACCACCTCCCATCTCCTCCGTCACTTATTTTACCCTCTTCTTCCTCCACCACATCTCTTCAAACCCACCTCCATCTCTTGGCTTAACCCTCTAGGTGACCTTTCTCAGTCAGTCAAACTGGAATCGGTTTACTGATATAGACTTATATAAATAACAAATTTTGTAGCTAACTGGGGAAGAGACAGTTCTTTCCATTGCATGTATTCAAAAAGCTTCTAGGAGAGAGGGAATTGTTAATGGAATAATAAAATCGTTCCTCCGCCAATGAGTGTGACCATTCTGATCTGGAGTACAGTCAGGTAACAATTTATATATAATTTAAAGCATCAAACAGGGGAAATTTATAATTGTAATTAGTAGTAGGGCAAAAGGGGTTCCTGAATACGCAGCGTCAGCACTAGTAGTGTAGCAATGCCGATTTCCGACTAAGGTCATTGACCCCTAGTATAGTAGATGCACATTCCGATTTGTGGATTTTTGCATAAGAGAGCGAGCCTAACCTTACAGTCGGCATCTTGAGGGGCCTAACTACACTTTAACGGCTAGTTGCTCTTCTCGACGCCTAAAAGAGCAAGGCTAACATCATGGAGGGGCCTAACCTTAGTTTTACGGCTAGATGCACTTCTCAACGTGAACAGTCGTTATCTTGGAGGGGCTTAACTTTACACGAGGTAGTTTTACGGCGAAATACCCTTTCCGACGCTATCTTGAGTAGTAGAACAATGATGATCCTCCTGACATTTTTTAAGTAGTAGGACAATGGGGATTGACATAAGTAAGCACATGGACGAGGCTAACTACACAGGGCTGTAGTTTTACGGCAATATGCCCTTCAAGACGCCAATTGCACAAGATGGCGGCTATACGCAGCTATTTATGAGACGGCTTAGGGGCTGCTTGGGCAAGATGGCGGCTGCTCTTATTAGACGGCATAGGGCCTTACTGCAAAAGATGGCGGCTGTTCTTAAGAGACGTCCAAGGGGCGCTTGGCAAGATGGCGGCTATACACGGCTTTTTATGGAGAAAGATGCTGGCCATGGGCGATTGTACAAGATGGCGGCTATACCTGGCTCTTATGGAGAAAGATGCTGGCCATGGGCGCTTGCGTAAGATGGCGGCTATACATAGGCTTTTATGAGACGGCTTGGGCGATTGCACAATTTGGCGGCTATACAGGGCTCTTTATGAAGAAAGATGGCGGCCATGGGTACTTGCGCAAGATGGCGGCTATACATAGGCTCTTATAGAGAAAGATGGCGGCTATGGGTGATTGCATAAGATGGCGGCTATACATAGGCTCTTATAGAGAAAGATAACGGACATGGTCGATTGCATCGGATGGTGGCTATACATAGGCTCATATCAGAACGCCTAGTGCTATAAGAAATACATTGGTTACATTTAAGCCCCTAGCAGTCGAACAAATTATCGGATAAATGTGTAACTTGAAATTTCGGTTCGAAATATACTATTTGAATCAAATTCATAAGGAGTGGTGAAGTCTGTATATTCATAACTTCAATATCATTGATGTCCGACAGTTTTTACTGTGATAAGTGGGTCTATTGATTCATCAAGAAGATAAAGAAGTCGAAGGGACGGTAGGACGATGAAAATAAGTGTAATTGCAGGGAGAATTGTTCAAATTACTTCAATTGTAAATTACTTCAATGCGGAACGTGAAATAAGAAATACATTGCTTACATTTAAGGCCCCGTGCTATTATTCTGTTTTTAAATTGCAATGATGACGTTATCATGGTTATGCCCATGGCCGTCATCTTTCTCCATAAGAACCCATGTATAGCCGCCATTTTTGTACAATCGTCATGGCCAGCATCTTTCTCCATAAGAAGCCCTGTATAGCCCCTATCTTGCGCAGTAAAGCCCTTTTCCGTCTCATAAGAGCAGCCGCCATTTTGCGCAGGCAGCCCCTAGGCCGTCTCATAAGGAGCTGTGTATAGCCGCCATCTTGTGCAATTGGCGTCGTGATATGCATCTTTCCGTAAAACTACGGCCCTGTGTAGTTAGACTCCTCCATGTACTTACTTATGTCAATCCTGGTACCTCGTGCTATTGTTTACAAACAAGACCATGCGCTTTTGTTTAGGAACAAGACCACGTACTCTTATTTGACAGGTGTGAGGCGCGGAATTTGAAAAAGAGTACCAGACTAATCTCACAGACGCCATCTTGGAGGTTCGTAACCTCACCCCACGTGCTTTTTTGTATACCAACAAGTCCACGCACTTCCGTTTTACAGGTGTGAGGCGCGGAATTTGAATAAGAGTGCAAGGCTCACATCACAGACACTATCTTGGAGGGGCGTAACCTCACAGCGCATAGTTTTACAGTCAGATGCCCTTCCCGAGGCCATATTGGTAGATGCACTTCCCGACGTCTTCTTATTTTCCTTGTGTGAAAATGGGAAATCATGGAACGCTATCTTGCCAGATGCCCTTCCTGACGCCATCTTGGAGGGGCCTAACCTTGCAGCCCATAGTTTTACGGCAAGATGCCATTACCGACGTCATCTTGTCAGATCCTCTTTCCCGACACCACCTTGGAGGCTTTACATCTCCATCCGACGTTCAAATAATTATGATCACACCTCTTCTTCCTTCTCCTAAAACTCATCTGTACTTAGTTGTGCACCTGTGTTATCGTAAGGTCTGCTTAAGGCTTTACGTCTCCATCCGACAGATAGATGCCCTCCTCATCATCTTCTGCCCCTAGTTTTACGGATAGATGCCCTTACCTCCTCCACCTCCTCATCGTCCGTCCCCAGTTTTAGGGATAGTCTACGGGATGTCCTCCATGACGCACGGAATATAATATGATGAAAAGAATGGCATGCATATATATGATAGTAGGAAGGGAGAGGGTGGTAACACATACCCCTTCTCCTGTCGAATAGCATCGTTAGGTCTGCTTAGGGCTTTACGTCCCCATCCGACTTATAAATAACTATGAACAGCGTTTTATGTCCCTCTCGCAGTGGAGATGACTTTTTAAAAATTTAATCATGACACGCACACACAATTATATATACTTACCCTGTTACGCTGAATGGCTCGGATGGCGCTGGCCTTCTCGTCGCAAAAAAACAGTGCAGGTTTAATTCTGTTTTCAGCTGTGTGGGTAGAGGGAGGGTAGAGATGGCCCGAAAATGTCTTTGTGTGGTAAGAGCAAGATGGCTACACACCTGTAAATTTTTTTGAATTCATAGAACCTATATATATTTGATGTTTAGAACATATCTTGTCTGTTGTTCACTTACCTTGTTCAAAAAAATAAAGTAATTTTATCCTTTTAGTGACCACTTACGACATGCAGGGGATGCTACAAAAATCTTTGACCTGACTATGAATCGATCATAGTCACAAAATTTATTTAATAAACGGATATCATAAATTTACTATTTACAACTGATAGTATGTTGTTGGTATATTTGTACACAAGAGACTTATAGTTGCCTACTGTAATGTTAACATCACTTAGAGATAAAACGACGTGTTCAGAACCGAAAAACCCAGCGCGATAATCGTTAAGGCGTTAAGTCTATATAGTCTTTCGTTGGTAGAAATAAGCCTACAGAATGTATGTCATAGATAAAATAAGAAATACATGACGACTGTTCTACCACAGTAATACTAATTATTCTTTTATCGTAATTTATTGCGATCGTAAGAAGAATGGCACAGTATGATAGAATCGAACCCTAGGCCTCTCTGATTTAAAGAGGAAATCTACGGGAGCACAACTACGGCAACACACAGCACTTACCTTGAAACGTAACTGAATGTGATTTAACTATATTCTAAGAGAGAATGAAGCAACGGGGAGTAAAAGACAGGCAGCGGATACCGTGCAAAAATATGTTACGTCCGGGAAGGCCTGGTTTAGTTCGCATTGTTATGTGCCTCTATAGCTCAGCTGGCACCCTTTTAGTCGCCTCTTACGACAGGTTTTTGATGATTAGAACACTGAATTTTTGATTGTAACATTTCGAGCTCATAGATTTGAACTCTAGAGACTATTAATTGTCTACTGTAATGTTCACATCACTTAGAGATTAAAACTACGTGTTCAGAATAGAAAAACCTCAGCGCCATAATCGTTAAGGCGTTAAGTCTGTACAGTCTTTCGTTTTACGGACAGATGCCTCTTTCAACACCATTTTGAACGGCCTAACTGCACAGGGCATAGTTTTACGGAGAGATGCCCCTCCTGTCACCATTTATGAGGGGCCTAACTACACAGTACCTAGATTTACGGATAGAAGCCCCTCCCGTCACAATTTGGAGAACAACGCTGTTCACTCTTCCCCTCATAGTCTTTGTAGTTATATAAGGAAAGGAAATGTGTTATTACTTATATTCTCATGACAATCAGTTCTTCTTTTAACAGGTGGACAGTTGTTGTCATTGTTGGTTGCAGTGCAAAACTATACATCATATATGCCTAAGTGTGCACCTTAATATTAAAACCTCTATTATGTTTATGTGTGATCTTTGTACTGTGACTTTTTCAAGACGAGACAATTTTCAACGACATAAAGCTGTAAAGCATAACTTCGGAATATTTGCATGCAAACAGTGTACCGCTCCGTACAACAGGCGTGATTATCTCACACGACATGTGAATTCTAAACACATAACGCTTAAAAACTTTGACTAAATGTCGAAAGTGCAATATGAAAAGCGTGATCCAAACGACACGACATCGTCTCAGCCTACTACAAGTTCTGTTACTAACCTCACACCACCAGATAAAGGGAAGCAAGAAGAGGAGATGCATAAGAAGGAATAGCAAGAAGAACTCAACGTTTCTTTACTATCAGAGCTTGTTCCTTCTACTTTATTTTCTAAGCAGACTACACGTTCTGTCGCTGTGCAAACAGTTGAAGAAGAGAAGCAAGGTGTGGTAGTAGAAGATAAAGAAAAGAAGATTTTACCGCTTCTTCACAATCAAACGTTGTTAAGTTTTTATCTACGGATGACATTGCAGAAGCACATACTACATCAAAACAAGTTCTTCCGTTTCCTACCCATCAATTGATTACACGTATTCTTAATGTTAACAGCAAAACTCTGTTACCCTATGCAGATGTAAGATACTGTAAAAACCTTAACTGACTCGTTGAACGATTACAACTCCTAAGAGCTTACCAAGATGCTGGTTACACAGTGTATGAAAGAGAAATTCAAGAAATAGAGGAAGAATTACGCCGTAGGGGTATTCTTGTGTAATTGCTCTTTCAAGTAAAGACGCACATGAGTTACAACAACAAAATCATTGCACCTACCGTTGTAGACGGCGACATCCCATGTAGAAATGGGGTAAAACCGGTTGTAGTTCGTTTAATTTTGTACATAATTACACAATAATTTTTTATCAATTTTAAAAATGTTCTACTTATTGCATTATTTTGAGTCCTTACACCTATCGTAAAGGCTTGAGTTCACTAGAGAGTAACCTTGATAACAAACAAGTGTAAACATGCATAACCATCGGACAGGGCATCCGTACGTAAAACTGCGCCAAACGATGAGGAGGAGGGAAGGACATCTATCCATAAAACTGGGCCAGACGATGAGGAGGATGAGGGCATCTGTACGTAATATTGGACCACTGGCAACTATTCGGACCACATTTAGACAGGAAATCAATTCATGTAAGTTCGCATCCAGGAACCCAGCTGCCAGGAACTTGAAACTCAAAAATGCTTGGACGCACGAGTGTAAGGATGATGAAGTTATGGGAAGATAAGAACAAGAAGTCCAGTGCTAAATAATGGTTCTACGCGATCCTTAGAGAGCAAAACGCATTGTATAATAATAATAATAATAATAATAATAATAATAATAATAATAATAATCGTTATCATCACTGAGGAAACTAGGTATGCTCTTGAGACATTACACAGAATAACATCACCTGCAGGGCTTCAGATATCATTCGAGAAAACCAAGTAAATGCAGAATTTTCAGCAAAATTGCAAGAAAAATCGAATTAAAACTGCATATGGTACAATTTCTCAGGTATCTTATTTTAAATGCCTTGGAGAAATAACTCTTCCTTCGGGATTAGACAGTTTGGACATTACAGAAAGGGCCTCAAAACTTGAGTGGGCATTTAGACAAACACGGGATGATTACAATAAATGCGCAATGTCACGTAATGCTAAATTGAAACATTACAAAACAGTTATTCTGCCTGAAGCTCTATATGCATCAGAAACCTTAACTTTAGGACGTCATTCTAAAATTGCAGATAACCGGGCGAGTTGGCCGTGCGGTTAGGGACGCGCAGCTGCGAGCTAGGGTCCGGGAGATACAGGGTTCGAACCCCATTGTCAGCAGGCCTGAAGATTGTTTTCCGTGATTTCCCATTTTCACACCAGGCAAATGCTGGGCTGCACCTTAATTAAGGCCACGGCCGCTTCCTTTCCAGTCCTACCCCTTTCCTATCCCATCGTCGCCATAAGACCTATGTGTGTCGGTGCGATGTAAAGCAAATTGTAAAATAAATTCAGATATTGAAAAACAAGAACTTAAAATTCTTAGAAAAATCTTGGGGCGCATAAATGAAAATGCAATTTGGATCAAAAGGTGAACTACAGACTTCTGTAGGTACACAGGTAGTTTCATCAATACTGCTCGGAGGAGATGTTTGAAAATTTTGGACACTTTTTTAGGATGGATAATAATAGACCCAAAAAATGTTATTCAATGTATTAAATTCACAAAACAAGAGAATACTATAAATTGCCTGGAGGAAACAAGAGGAAACCTGAATGAATTGAACATCGGAGAAGACATCATGAGAAATCGGAAAGTATTCAGGACCTCAGTAAATACACACACATTTCTGGTGACAACTAGCAGCAGGACCTGTACAAAGTGGTCAGAAGACCGAAAGAGTTCATGAAGAGATTTTAGAAGAATAGGAAGCCGAAAGTCATCAAGCCAATGAACAAGTTCCAACGCATTCAATGAATGGGCATAACAAAACAAGTAGAACAAGAATAAATAAATAAATAAATAAATAAATAAATAAATAAATATATAAATAAATAAATAAATAAACTTCGATGTCTTGGTGAATGGATCCAGCTGAATGGGCTGGATAAAGAAGCAAATAAGAGACGGGCCTGAATAATGAAGTTAGCCTATAGATTAGTACAGAATAGATACAACAAGGGAACGAAATCTTTAAATGACAAAGTTCAGACACTATACCACGGTTAGGGAGCAAGAGGGGCTTTAGAGTTCAGAATGTCTGATACTGAATGAGAAAGGGGAAATGGATGAGCTGGAGAAGAAAGAAAAAGAACTTGAGAATGATATTAGAATAAAAAAAAGATAGTTCTTGGAGGAAGGGAAGAAATGAAGATATATATAGAGAGACAGACCTGCCTGCTGTCATTTCTTGATGGTTACAGTACTTTTGCATCCATCTCTTGGCACAGGCCAGAGCAAAGTGTAGCTTCCACCGAAGTCCCAGTCTCATCCATGGCTGTGACAATATGGAAGCTGCTGGGGTATGGGTGGTGCTGATTAATGACATTCAGAGCACAACCAGTGTGTCTGAGTGTCATGAAAGGTGTTGCTCATAGGGTTAGTTGTGCTACAATAGCACTGTCTGGCCCAGTGAGGAAAGCAGTGGCAAACTACTTCACTCCTCATCTTGCCTAGTACACCTCATTTTGGTACTGCCATTGGTTTTTGTGGTTTCCCTATAACTGCATAGCCTTTGGTGATGCTATTTGAGGATCCAACCAGCTTCTGGGCTGATGGCCTAACAGACAGACATAGAGACAGACAGAGAAGATTACAGACACCAAACGTAAAAGTTTTATGGGCAACTCCGAAGAATGAACGAGTCTACTAACAAAAAATCTTTCACTACATCATCACATTAAAAGCAAGTACTAAATGGGTAGAAGAAACAAGAAATGACATGGAGGAAGTTGGCATCAATCCAAAAGAAAACGTTTTCAGAGATCTGCTTCGAGATAAAATTGATTAATTGAAAGGGTCCCAGGAAAAGCAAAATGAAATGTCCAAGAAGATGTGGTCATAGGACAGGAAGAGAAACCACAATGAAATGATGAAGAAATTCTGCGAAAAGAAAAAAAATGACTAACTAGCAAGTCAGCTGTTTACCGTGGTTCAAAGTAGGCCAAAATAGAAGAAAGGAGAGCAGAAAGTACTCTTACGTTTTCCGGAGATGCCGAGGTACAAAAACTTAATCCCGCAGGAGTTTTATAAATGCCAGTAAATCTACCGACACCAGGCTGACGACTGCGGATCTATTGCAAATGTCGATACTCAATCAATTAAAATTCTTCAAATACTACCGAAATGAGATAGCATCGATTGTGCCAAGTTGGGCACAGAAGGCCAGCGCCTCAACCGTCTGAGCCACGCAGCCCGAATTTCACTCTCGTGTGTCACAAACTCGTTTCATTGTACACGTCACTCAAAGAACAATTGTTCTGACCTTGTATTCCGTTAATTAAAGCTAATCAAAATTAATTAAAAAACATGACTTCTTCGAAGAAGCTAGCACAGTGTGATTTTGTACTACACACAAGAATTCTCAGCTAAATGAAGGGCTGATTTTTCCGCTTCTAGCTAATATGTTTCGGAAACGAATTGAAAGTATCGACTGAAGATGTCGATACTCAATCTACTGCTCGTTGCTCGTCTGATGGATGGATTCAAGGATCGATTGGCTATCGGTAGGGGCGTCATTAATTGTCGGCCACTGTTATATTTACACTGTACAGAGCTTTTTCCTAATTGAAAGCAACACTTTATATTTAAAGAGGTTTTAGTGTACCGTATTGGACTGAGAATTATTACTAATCCTAAGGCAAAATTTTATGAGGCTTGTAATACCATTAAGAACATAACATTTGAGGCGGGAATTCTCACTCAGGACGTTTCATACACGCCTTACTCGGCTATGGTCCATTTTTTTTGCAAGTTTTGTCGACCTTTTCAGTCATGTTGAACGGTAGAACTCCTGCTCCTCAGGCTGCTTGCTAGGTGCTACACCGTAGCGGGCTGAACATTGCCGCGGCATGCTTGTCTTTGGTCGGTAGTAACTTCGCTACTTCCTACGATCTATTAGAAGAATTATGTACAATGTGTACAATATTCAATTTGCAGTGATAGGAATCGAAGACTACGAGAAAGCATTAGCAATGCAGAAACGAGTGAGGCAAAGCTGCAGTTTGTCCCCTCTCCTTTTCAGTGTTTATAAAGAACAGACGATAAAGGAAATCAAAGAGGAATTTGGGAAAGGAATCACAACATAAGGAGAGGAAAGCAAAACTCTGAGATTTGCTGATGATATTGTTATTTTTTCTGAGTCTGCGGAAGACATGGGAAAATTGCTGAATGGTATAGACACAGTCATGGCGAAGGAGTACGAGGTGAAAACATCTACATCTAGATGTTGGGTGGTGAAATAACTGGACGGCAGAAGTAAGGGGGAAAAAATTTAGACTAGCACAAACAAGGGAGGTCTTTCTTAAGAAAAGAACTTAGCTCAAGTCGGACATTGATATAGGAACTGGAAGGACGTTTTCGAAGGCTTTCATCTTGAGCGTGCCATTGTATAGAAGTGAAAAATAGAAGATGAACAGCTCAGAAATAAAGAGAATAGAAGCTTTTGCAATGTGGTGTTAAAGAAGAAATCTGAACTTGACATTTGGTGAAATTTGACCAGGAAAAAGTTATAGAATAATAGGGAGCATATTAAGACACTCGAGTTTTGTTCTGGTAGTGTTTGAGGAAAGTGTAAGCGGTAAGAACGGTAGGGGTAGGCCAAGGTATGAATATGACAATCAGACTAAAACAGATGTAGGATACTGTAGTTTCTTAGAAATGAAAAGTTTAGCACAGGATAGGTTGGCATGGAGAGCTGCATGTACTGATGACGCGAACAACAACAATTACTGACTATTCTCAGATACTAAATATTGTTAAAGAGCATAGGCAGAATCCTCATTCTATCTTTAGTTCATTTCTCAAATGTTTTCTTATAGTGAATTTATGTATAATGATGATTTTTCAGAATGTTAAAGCTGCATGTTTGATGATTGACAGTTTGTCTAGTTTTCTTTTGATAATTAGTTTTATCTTATCAGCGCTTTATAACATCATTTGTAATATTATTAGAAATTCAGGATCCCTGTGGGCCCGCACTCCTGAGCGTACTGAATAGAATAGAATAGAATATTCCCATCCTCTAGTCCCGGATAATCTGAAACTCGGGAGAGCGTCTTCATTTATTGCAATGGAAGTTGATTTTGACACAAATATGTCTTGGAGTTAGGGGTCACCCGAAAACTTGTGTAACGAAATATGTGTCGTGGTTACCTAGTAACAGTACCTTCTTCTTCATATGCCATGTCCTCGCAGAACGCTGGCGATCTGTAGCATCTGTTGTTTGTACATAGCTGTTCTGAACAGAATAAGCTTTGTCACCCCAAACCACTGGTTCAAGCTGACGAACCACGATGTCCTACTTCTCCCCGGACCACGTTTTCCATTCATTTTCCCTTCGAGTATTACTTGCAGAAGGTGGTATTTACTGATCCGCATCATATGACCAAAGTATTCTAGCTTCCTTCTCTTGATGGTAGTGAGAATTTCAGGTTTATTGTTCATGCTGTCCAGACCGTCTATATTGGTCATTTTAGCTGTGCAAGGTATCTTCAGCATCCTTCGGTACGCCCACATTTCAAATGCTTGCAGCTTCTTGCACATGGTCTCAGTTAGTGTCCATGCGTTAACGCCGTATAAAAGAATGCTGAAAACGTAGCACCAGAGTAGTCGTGTCCGTAGTGTAATGGAAAGATCACGGCGTGCCAAAGGTTTTAGTCTCTGAAAAGAAGTTCTGGCCTGCTCATTTCGGCATCGCATCTCATGAGCAACGTCCCAGTCATCATTGATGTGACATCCCAGGTATTTAAATGTTGCCACTCTTGGGATCTGGTCATTTGCTGCTGTGAGATTACCTCGAATGCATCTTCTTTCCTACTTACAACCATCCACTTGGTCTTCTTTACATTAAGCTTCAAGCCCAATGCGCTGCTGGCTTCAGTGACATCATTAAATAGTTCCTGTAGATCTAGAAGACTGGTTGCAGGTAGCACAGTGGCATCGACATACCTGATGTTATTTATGATGAAACCGTTAACCACAACTCCTTGAGTCTTTCCCTAAAGAGCATCTCGACAAATCTTTTCTGAATAGGTATTGAAAACCATGGGTGAAAGAATACAGCTTTGGCGAACTCCTTACATAATTGAGACTTCTTCCGAGACACGACCATCAACTCTTATGCCAGCACACTGGTTCCAGTAGAGATTACCAATAATATGAATGCCCCATCAAGTCCTAATTCTCGAAGAATGATCATAAGTTCATCATGGCGGACTGGTTGCGCTTAATGGTTGTGAGAACACTCGTACAGTAACTCTCACTATTGGTATGCAGAAACTCTTAATGGTGTTTATGAAGTCCCTCGTTATGATAAGAAGATTGGTGTTTGGTGTGCTGTTAGTGCAAGACCAATATTTGGGCCTATTTTTCTCGAGACTACAGTAACTGCACAGAGGTACCAAGATGACTTTCTGACGCCGTTCTTACATCAGTTAACGGAAGGAGAACAGTCGCGTGGGTGTTTTCAACAAGATTCATCCCCTGCTATTACAGCAGAAAATTCCCTTCTTACAATCTCGGAAGTGTTCACAGACAGACTGATAAGTGATGGTCTGTTTCCCACTCGTTCTCCACATATAACAGTGTGTGACTTTACTTGTGGGGTAAACTGAAAGGAAAAGTATATCAAAGAAATCCTCATACATTGTGGGAACTGAAAGAAAACGTTACGAATGAAATCAGAAATATTACAGTGGCAGAACTTACCACTGGTTACCAGATACAATGCCTGTATAACCCTTGAAGGTTGGCATTTCCAGCATTATTTATAAGGTAAGATTTCATATAAGATTGTATGCACGTTTAAAGCAGGGCGACCGCGCGCGACTTAATTTCGACTAAGGCAGCTGCCGTAGCGCAGAGTACAAACACCGTGCGTTCTGTCTGAGAGACCCTGGATGTTATCTCGGGTCCTCATAATACAAATTACTGATCATACTTGAGGATGAGTGGGATCTGGTTAATGCAGCTCGGGTGAAGTTTAAAAAAGCGGAGATTGTTATCATTGGAATACTGTATAGGACAGATGCTGACCGGAAGGTGAACGAGGGATATAAGTGAGACTACGAAGTGGGTATGTGGGAAACTGGGAGTGAGATTTCTAGATCCTAATGGGTGGCTAGGAGAAACGTAGCTGCGTTCAGATAGCCTTCATTTAAACCGCAGTGGAAATTTGTTTAGAAGATTTACAGTGTACCCGACAGGCACATGAGCCAAGGACCAGTGATCTAGTGGACGCGCATTTCTTTCTTTGGGAGTGAGCACGCGGGATCTCGAAGCTTGGAACGCCACGCCACGGCCGTGGCTATAATGTATTTCCTCCACGCAGAGCTAGCGAATCCCTAGATGAAAGGAGGGAAAAGTTATGCCCACCACATGTTGGTGAGTGGGGGAGGTACACCTTTCAGCATAGTAATCTGGAAACCATTTTTAAAACAGCATGACCAACTTCGTTTGCTCCATTAAAGGAATTAACGATTTCAATAATACTGCACTGTACAACGGTTCAAAAGAGCTGTTCGTGATTTGTGAATTTATTTATAGTGTGTAACGTCCTTTATGGTGATAATATTCTGTTAAAAGAAAGAATATGTGATTGCATAACAGTGGAAAGTTACAGAGACCATATGTTAAATGTCTTGGCGCCCGCTTGACAAGGTGAACCCCGTGAGTGAGACGAAATTTGAAGACAGTTATTTATTCATTACAGGGGATTCTGCGATCGGATTTCGTCCGGGTGAGTTCTAGCCATATTATAAGATCACTGGTCACCCGATTATCGCACTATTGCGCTTCAGAAGCACAGAGAATAGGGTGTATAGGAAATTCGAGAGGGGGAAACGTCTCAGCAAATATAAGGGTTGGGGAGCGTTATCCCTAGGCAGTCTGTGCTTTTGTCTCGTGAGAGACAGACGTGTGACCATCTCGAGTAACAGTGTCCTTTCAATTTCAGCTTTTATTTAAAGAAAAATAGTTAATGTCTTAAATAACTGGTGTATGCGGATATCGGAGTGATATCGGAGATATATGAAAGTGCGTGTCCGAGTTATCGGTCATAATTCCGAGCACGGACTCGAATTATTATTATTATTATTATTATTATTATTATTATTATTATTATTATTATTATTATTATTATCGACATCGTCGTCACTCGAAACAAGGAAGGGATGATTGGAACCCTTATAATAACAGTTATAGTGAGTAGAGACACAGGGATTGACACTAAGACGCCACTACTAAAATAAATGTGGGCGTTTAATTAATAACCCTGTATGTGTATTTCGATCCCGGGACCGTAGCTCGAAAATCGGGCCGTAAAGTGCGTGTTCGAAGGAGACGTACGTAATGGACATAACTGTGTGTGTTCTGTGCCGTAGACCAAAGAGATTCCAGTGACAGCGATTTTGGAGTTTCATCCTAGGAGTTCCAGTCCGGACCTGGTCATCAAAGCAGTCGACATGGAAGATATGAGACAGTGAATCATTATGATGGACGTCCCGTAGATACACGAGGTGTCTGGGGGAGGCGGCTAAGTACCCTTATATTACTAGAATGACTCGTAGTACAACGGAATATCCATTTAATGTTCATTAATCTGTAAATAATATATTGATAGGTTTTCTTTCTTTTAATACATAAATGGACTATTAAGGGCAGCGTGTTCCATTAGAAACAAGTCTGAGTGAATTTGATTTTGTAAATACGGTAGATTTCATTTTATTCTTCATTTTTCTTTTGGAAAATTTCTAGGGTATGTTTTCTTACATAGTTTTACTTAGAGTAGAAAGGTTAGTGCCAGTAGAGTCTACTGGAATGTTTTTCTGATGTTGATTGGCACTCTTAACAGTGGTATCATCGAGCATGCGAGTAGTGTTTTTATGTAGTTTAGTCGTCGGATGGAAGGTGTGCCGGAGTGAGCCGTCGTGAGGTTCGAACCATGTCCTCCCATGTAGCTAGGCGAGAGACGGAGATTTTAAATACATTCATAAGTTAAATAAATTGCTGTGAGTTGAGAAGGTAGTAATGTTATCCTGAGATCTTGGTAGAATCTTTGATGGAAGTATTTTAATTGGTAATTGTTTGGTAGTGAGTTTTGTGTCACTGTACTGGGAGAAATGTAACATAGGGAAACAGCAGATTGGAACCCGGGACTCTGAGTTGGAAAGATTGAACATCCGCTGTGAAACGGAATATGAGACGAAATGCCTCTGTAAAATAGTATATTAATGGGCTAAGTATGAATTTATAAGCGACGATAATATGAAAGCCATGAAGGCAGGTAAAGTTTTATGTGAGGGTGAAGTTCTGCGCCCGAATGAAGGTATATGTCGGCTGAACGACTGGAACAGATATATATTTATGTGACAGGGAAGCGTCCACAAAGGGGACTCCTGCAGAAGGAAGAGAGGGAGAGAGAGAGAGAGAGAGAGAGAGAGAGAGAGAGAGAGAGAGAGAGAGATTATTTTTTGTGTGAGGTGAAACATAGCCAAGATTTTAGACAGCTGGATCCCGTTTCCAAGACATGTGATTTATGTGTTATTTGAATCATTTGGAAGATTATTATCTTCCTTAAAGTACTTTGGTCAGTGATATACTCAATTAGTTACTGTAATGCAGTTATGTTTTGCATGAATATGATAGTTAGGATTTCCAGTGCCCATCTGCGGAGTCCAGTGGTCACCTGTTCGAACCTCACAGTATGGAGGTCCGTGTTCGTTTTTATCTATTGTATTATGGGTTGTTTCATTGTGGTAAGTGCATTTTATTTTGATTTGTCAACACAGGTTCCAATCCTGGGTTGAGTGTGTGTATGCTGGGTTCGATTCCGAACCAGAGCGTTTCGTGTTGAAATATTCCTGTGTGTTTAGTGCGTATTCTTTTAAATAGGTTTATTGTTTTGTTTATCAAGCTGGATCTAGGATAGGTTTCACTCAGACTTGTGTGTAAATTATGTAAATACCCCCCAGTGTTAGTGGGGATAGTTTGAGTGATTTATATGCGAGGTCATGATCAAATATGGTTTTATGGTACTAGTCTCGTGCTCAAAACAAATTGAAGCAATCTTCAACATGTTTACGCGCGAGTGGTCGCACGTGAGACTTCCTCTCACATTAAACTTCATTTAAAATAAATATATCTTCTATAATTTTTCGGGGCGTAAGAGTGAAACGAATTACGGAAATGAGACGTAAAGGCTACATTATACGGGTTAGATTAAAAACTGATTATCCGTATATTGCAGAAACAAATTACTCCTCAATGGAAATTAGCCATTAGTTCAGTCACATGTAAGTACGCAATATACACAAGAGTGCCGGGATGAAAGGTTCAGACGGTTAAGGCGATGTCTTTCTCAGCTCAAGTTGGCAGTTTCAATCCAGTTGGTATTCGAAGGTGCTCAGATTTACGTCAGCCATACCTTTACTGCCATGTGAAAGAACTCTTATGTGACTAAATTTCAGCACCTCGGAATCTACAAAAACCGTAGAAAGTATTTATTGGGACGTAAAACCAATAACATTGTTATTAATATAGAACTTTCTGACAGACGCAATATGAATGCAAGATTAAAGTATAATGGGTCCTCTCTAATATTTGAGTCAGCTGGAGTTTGTAACAGCGTATATTTCCCACTTCCTCGACTCATAATTTTTGAAGACTCGTTTATCAGTAATTGCAAATGGAGGACTTTACGCGCACGACTTAAGTCAAATACTAACGCTTACAACAGGATCATGTTTCCCCTCGCGACTTCAACATAATACCGTCACAGGTCGCGCGACGAGAGAACCTCTCACACAGGGGGAACGAACCCATACGAATCTTTGTTCCGACTATAGGAGGGGGTGCTTACCCTTCAGATGTGAATCGCCTTACTCACGACAGTTATCAATTCAGCTAGAAGAGGGAACAGTCACCTCCCTTGCATCGCTGAGAAGTAAACTCACTATACAAAATAATGTGAGAAAAATCCCATATAGTGACCACTCGCGGGTTAACTGTGAAACTTGTTATTATTGAGTGTAAATTCAATGTGGTATTTTTTTTGCTAGGGGCTTTACGTCGCACTGACACAGATAGGTCTTATGGCGACGATGGGATAGGAAAGGCCTAGGAGTTGGAAGGAAGCGGCCGTGGCCTTAATTAAGGTACAGCCCCGGCATTTGCCTGGTGTGAAAATGGGAAACGACGGAAAACAATTTTCAGGGCTGCCGATAGTGGGATTCGAACCTACTATCTCCCGGATGCAAGCTCACAGCCGCGCGCCCCTACGCGCACGGCCAACTCTCCCGGTATGTGGTATATTAGCGTCATTTTCACAATCATCAGGAGGATAATAAACCCTTTGATTTTCAAATTTTAAAATAGTGTTCTCATTCGACTTTAGTGATATGACACCCGTATTTTCTACCCTTTATGCCGCTAAGTTATTTTATACATATTTATGATGCCCACTTGATTTATACTGTAGACTTATCGCCAGACACTCTAAGGGTCGGGGGTGGGTGGAACAGGGACGTACATTGAGGGGAACGGGGTGGAGTACAGAGCGGTGGTAAGGGTACGGGGATCTGGAAGTCTAGTACGGATGACATAAAATCATTAGTGTTGGACTGTTGAAGTACTGAAAAGAAAGGAATAGACTTACGGAATTTATAGACCAGATATTGTAATAGGAGTTGAACCATGGTTGAGAAATGATATTATGGATGCGAAAATTTTCTCACGGAACTGGAGTGTTTATCATAGAGACAGGGTAGGAATGGGGAGATGGGGAGTATTCATTCTGGTGAAGGAAGAGTTTGTAAGGTACGAACATGTTAAGCATGAGAATCATGAAATCCTTGGGGCAAGGCTCTTCTTTAAATAGGTCACTTGATGTTCTTGGAGTGTACATACCTGGAAAGGGAGGCACTGACGCTGATGGGGAATTACTTGATAATATCCGCTATGTGGGGAACGACACGGAAAGGGACGTGATTGTAAGCGGTGATCTCAATTTACCAAGTGCATGTTGCGAAGGTAACGCGACCGGGTGAGTTGGCCGTGTGGTTAGGGGTGCAGTTGTGCATTCTGGTGCATTCTGGGGATAGTAGTTTCGAATCTCATTTTCGGTAACCCTGAAGATGGTTTTCCGTGGTTTCCCGTTTTCACATCAGGCGAATGCTGGGGCTGTACCTTAATTAAGATCACGGTCGCTTCGCTCACACTCCTAGTCCTTTCCTATCCTATCGTCACCATAAGACCTATCTGTATCGGTGCGTCGTGAAGCAACTTATAAAAACCAAGAAGGTAATGCGAACGAGAGGAAGCATGGCTAACAAATGGCAAATAAGTTAATCTGGGAAGGACAGCTGAATGAGAAAATGAGGGAACCAACTAGAGGGAAGAATATTCTGGACGTGGTTCTGGTAAAACAGAGGAGCTCTCAAGAGAAACTGAAGTAATAAATGGTGTTAGTGATCACGAAACTGTTTGCGTCGTAGTTAAAAATAAATGCGATAGAAAGGAAGTTTCTAAAAGTACAGCTATTAGGCAATACCATATGGCTATTAAAACAGGTCTGAGGTAGTTTTTAAAAACTAATTTTGATAGGTGGAAAATGGTAAATAAAAATGTAAACAGACTGTAGGATGGGTTTAAAGCAATTGATGGGGAATGTGAAGACAGAAATATGCCTTCAAAGCTGGAAAAGAATGATAATACCCACTATATTGTAACAGAGAAATAAAGTGACTAAGACGGAGGGGCAGGTTGGAAAGAAATAGAATGAGAAATATTTGTGGAAGTAAGAAGAAATTGAAGGAACTTACTAGGAAATTGAATCTAGCGAAGAAGTCCGCTAAGGATAACATGATGGTAAGCATAATTGGCAGTCTTACCTATTTTAGTGTAAAATCGAAGGTTATGTATAGGTACTTTAAGGCAGAAACAGGTTCCAAGAAGGACATTCCAGGAATTACTAATGAGCAAGTGGAGTGTGTATGTGACGATCTTCAAAAGGCAGAAATATTCAGTCAGCAGTATGTAAAAATTGTAGGTTTCAAGAATAATGCCTAATAGACGAGGTGACTAATACAAATAAAATACAGAAATTTACTTACGATAAGAAAGACATTTGCAATAAACTACAAAATTTGAAAATTAGGAAAGCGGCTGGAATTGATGAGATTTCTTGGGATATAGTAAAGACAATGGATTAGTACATAGTATCTGAAGTATTTGTGTGATTACTGTTTGCATGAAGGATCTATACCAAATGAATGGGCAGTTGCTATAGTAGCACCTGTGCATAAAGGAAAGGGTGGTAAACATAAAGTCGAAAATGACACGCCAGTCTGTTTGATATCTGTTGCATGTAAGCTTCAGAAAAGCATTATATTTTATTACATTAGCTATTTTTGCGAAATTATTAACTAGTTCGATATAATGTAGTTCGGGTTTAAGAAACGGTATTAAACTGAGGCTCAGCTTTTAGGGTTCTAGCAGTATTTGGTGGATGTTTGGGATTCGGAAATTCAAATCGACTGTGTCGTGATTGACCTACCTTAGGTTTTTGAGTGGGTAGATTATGGGAGACTACTGGCAAAAATTAGCACAATTAGACTAGACAAAAGAGTGACCAAACGGTGTACCTACTCATATTTCTAGAAAATATAACTCAGAGAATTACAGTAGCTGAACCTGTAATTAAGAGGGGAATTCCACAGAGCAGTATTATTGGGCTTTTCAATTTTCTTATATATATATATCAATGATATGAGTAAGGGATTGCATTCAGAGATAAAGTTCTATTTGGATGATGTTGCATTATAGAGTAATAAATGTTACAAAATAGTGAGCAACTGCAAAGTGACCTCGACAATGTTGTGAGTTGGACAGCAGGCAATGGTATGATAATAAACGGAGTTAAAAGTCAGGTTGTGAGCTTCGTTAATAGGAAAAGTCGTCTCAGTTTTAATTACTGCGTTGATAGGGTGAAAGTTCCTTATGGGGGATCACTGAAAGTACCTAGGTGTTAATATAAGGAAATATATTCATTGGAGTAATCAAATAAACGGTATTGTAAATAAAGAGTACAGATCTCTGCACATGGTTATGAGGGTGTTTATGGGTTATAGTAAGGATGTAAAGTAAAGGGCATATAATTCTCTGGTAAGACCCCAACTATAGTATGGTTCCACTGTATGGGAACCTCACTAGGATTACTTGATTTGAGTACTGGAAAGAAATCCAAAGAGAAGAAGTTCAATTTGTTCTGGGTGATTTCCGACAAAAGAATAGCGTAGCGTTACGAAAATGTTGCAAAGTTTGGGCTATGAAGACTTGGGAGAAAGGAGACGAGCTGCTCGACTAAGTGGTCAGTAAAGGGATGGCATGGAATGTCATAAGAAGACGAATAAATTTGAGTGGTGTTTTTAAAAGAAAGAAAGATCACATTATGAAGTTAAAGTTGGAATTATAAAGGACAAATTGGGGTAAATATTCGTTTATAGGAAGAGGAATTAGGAATTTGAATAATTTACCAAGGGAGATGTTCAATGGATTTTCAAATTCCTTGCAATGAATTAAGATATGGAATCTGTCACCTGGGCGACTGCTCTCAATGCAGATCAGTGGTGACTGATTTATTTAATAATAATAATAATAATAATAATAATAATAATAATAATAATAATAATAATGGTTCATTGTGTGGGTTACTGTAGTCAAATCCTAGTTCGTGAACCATGGGCAACGGCTGAGTGGCCTAGTAAGTGGTCCTGAGAGTCGGGATACCAGTTGCTATGGAATGGGAGTGGGCATCTCGGACATATTCTGAGTCATGGCCCTCCTTGTGCTCAGGCGGCTAGGACTATACAATTCACCGGTGGTCCATAACCCGTTAGAGGAGAGATCCTCACTTGGACTATGTGCAAGTAGGGCAGCATCTTACTTCATGAATTTACCGAGCTCAGAACACTTTAAGCAAGCCTCGGACCTATGGGAGTAATGGAGTCCCACTCCCATTTGACAGGCAAGGGACTCCTTGGAAACAACTTGGCGAACGAAATGGAATTCGATGGGGAGCTATCAATATTAATGGGGCTTATGGAAGAAAGAAAGTAGAACTGGCTGAGTCAGCAAAGAGGATGCGACTGGATGTGCTAGGAGTAAGTGATATTCGGATAAGGGGAGATAACGAGGAAGAGATAGGAGATTATAAAGTGTACTTGACGGGTGTTAAAAAGGGAAGGACAGAGTGTAGGGTAGGACTATTTATCTGGTATACTATTGCACGAAACATAGTTTCTGTTAGGCACATAAATGAGCGAATGATGTGGGTAGATTTGGCTGTTGGAGGAATTAGGACGAGAATTGTCTCAGTGTATGCACCATTTGAGGGTGCAGACGAGGATGAAGTTGACAAGTTTTATGAAGCATTGAGTGACATCGTAGTCAGGGTCAACAGCAAGGATAGGATAGTGCTAATGGGCGATTTCAATGAAAGAGTTGGAAATAGAACTGAAGGACACGAAAGGGTGATTTGTAGATGTGGGGAAGATATGGAAGCTAATAGGAATGGTAAGCGTTTGCTGGACTTCTGTGCTAGTATGGGTTTAGCAGTTACAAATGCATTCTTAAAGCATAAGGCTATTCACCGCTACATATGGGAGGATAGGGATACCGGATCCATAATATAATATATGTTAACCGACTTCGATTTCAGGAAGTTTGTTAGGAACGTACGGGTTTTTCGGGGATTTTTGGATGATACAGGCCATTATATGATCTGTAGTGAACTAAGTATCTCTAATACTAGGATAGAGAAGGTGAAATCTGTCTGCAAACGAATAAGGGTAGACAATCTCCAGGACGAGAAAATTAGAGAGAAGCACATGGATATGATTAGTCAGAAGTTTCGAACTGTGGACAGTAAGCAGGTTCAGGATATATAAAGAGAACGGGTAGCCTACAGGGATGCTGTAGTAGAAATAGCAAGGGAATGCCTAGAAACGACTGTGTAAAGATGGCGAAAAGCGAACATCTTGGTGGAATGATGAAGTGAGAGCAGCTAGTAAACATAAAAAGAAGGCTTATCAGAAATATCTTCTAACAACGGCCAATGCAGACTTGGAATTGTACGTAGATGAATGAAACAGAGCGAAACGAATAGTTGTTGAATCCAAAGAGAAGTTGTGGAAATATTTTGGTAATAACCTGGAAAGGCTAGGTCAAGCAGCAGAGAAACCTTTTTGGACAGTAATAAAGAATCTTAGGAAAGGAGAGAAAAAGGAAATGAACAGTGTTTTGGGTGATTCAGGTGAACTCATAATAGATCCCAGGGAATCACTGGACAGGTGGAGGGAATATTTTGAAAATATTCTCAAAGTAAAAGGAAATCTTACTGGTGGTGTTGCGAACAGCCAAGCTCATGGAGAGGAAGAAAATGATGTTGGTAAAATTACGCTTGAGGAAGTGGAAAGGATGGTAAATAAACTCAATTATCATAAAGCAGCAGGCAAGGATGAAATTAGAATGAAATGGTGAAGTATAGTGGGAAGGCAGGGATGAAATGGCTCCAGAGAGTAGCAAGATTAGCATGGAGTGTTGGTAAGGTATCTTCAGATTGGACAAAAGCAGTAATTTCACCTATCTATAAGCAAAGAAACAGGAAGGATTGCAACAACTTTGGGGGTATCTCATTCGTTAGTATACCCGGCAAAGTATTCACTGGCATCTTTACAAACGAAGGGAGGATGCGGTCAGTGAATGAGAGGAAACTGGATGAAAACCAGTGTGGTTTCAGACCGCAAAGTGGCTGTCAGGATAAGATTTTCAGTATGCGCCAGATAATTGAAGAATATTACGAGAGGAATAGACAGTTGTTTTTATGTTTCGTAGATCTAGAGAAAGCATGTGACAGGGTACCAAGGGAAAATATATTCGCCATATTGGGGGACTATGGCATTAAGTGTCGATTATTAAAATCAATCAAAGGCATTTATGGTGACAATTGGGCTGCAGTGAGAATTGATGGTGGAATGAGTTCTTGGTCGAGGGTACTTACAGGGGTTAAACAAGGCTGTAATATTTCTCCTTTGCTGTTCGTAGTTTACATGGATCATCTGCTGAAAGGTATAAAGTGACAGGGAGGGATTCAGTTGGGTGGAAATGTAGTAAGCAGTTTGGCCTATGCTGACGACTTGGTCTTAATGGCAGATTGTGCCGAAAGCCTGCAGTCTAATATCTTGGAACTTGAAAATAGGTGCAATGAGTATGGTATGAAAATTAGCCTCTCGAAGACTAAATTGATGTCAGTAGGTAAGAAATTCAACAGAATTGAATATTAGATTGGTGATATAAAGCTGGAAGAGGTAGATCATTTTAGGTATTTAGGTTGTGTGTTCTCTCACGGTGGCAATATACTAAGTGAGATTGAGTCAAGTTGCAGTAAAGCTAATGCAGTGAGCTCGCAGTTGCGATTAACAGTGTTCCGTAAGAAGGAAGTCAGCTCCCGGACGAAACTATCTTTACGACGGCTTGTTTTCAGACCAACTTTGCTTTACGGGAGCGAAAGCTGGGTAGACTCAGGATATGTTATTCATAAGTTAGAAGTAACAGAGATCGAGTATCGAAAATCATTGCTGGTACAAAAAGTTGGGAACAATGGTTTGGGGGAGGGTAGTCGGAACGAGGATATAAGGCTAAGTTAGGAATAAACTCGATGGATGAAGCTGTACGCATAAACCGGCTGCGGTGGTGGGGTCATATGAGACGAATGGAGGAGGAGAGGTTACCTAGAAGAATAATGGACTCTGTTATGGAGGGTAAGAGAAGTAGAGATAGACCAATACGACGATGGTTAGACTCAGTTTCTAACGATTTAAAGATAAGATGTATAGAACTAAATGAGGCCACAACACTAGTTGCAAATCGAGGATTGTGGCGACCTTTTGTAAATTCACAGATGCTTACAGACTAAACACTGAAAGGCATAGCGGTATATAATGATAATGAATGTATAATAATAATAATAATAATAATAATAATAATAATAATAGTACCTATGTTCATCTCTGCTAAAGACTCTGAACTTTGAGATAGTGTAATAGTTTTTATCAAACTTTATATGCCTCTGACATCGACATATTAGAGATCTCAAATTGAATCGGGTGACTAAGTTTTTAAAAATCTAAAATCGAACTCGCGTTTTTCGCCTTAAATGTTTCTCTTATTTAGTCATCCCCTAATACGGGATTTGACTGTGGTTCATCGGGCCACCATTCCACTTAGGGTTAGAATCTTTTCATTTTGGAGTGCTTGATGTCCACTTCTTTTCTTATTAGTTATCAGCCTGCTGTAAAAATTTCCATTTCTAAATTCGTTTTACTGTTGCCAAGTAGTATATGCTTTTGGCCTCGGTATACAAGTTTCTTGAAGGGTAACCTTAGTGAGTAAGCTAGACCTGTGTGCTTTAACCTAATAGTTGGATTTGGTGTCACCAATATCATTTGAATGACTATATCAGTGGCCCATTATGGGGCTGATCCTGTAAAAGAATTTTGAAATGGGTTGTGACTCGTATTCGGAAATGTATTAAGACAAACGCGGTCTTTTTCTCGAATGTTAGGCTAGCCTCTATCCGAACTGAAAATGAATGAACTTGACCTTATAATTGCCATGTTCATGTAAATGGGAACTCTATCCCTTGATAATTTTCTCTGTTAGGAGCCAGTCGTCCCATGCTGTACTGGTGTCAGAGCTTCTTAGCTCGTATTTTGTTTCCTAGAGCTGACGAACTCCAGTATTGTTTTGAAGTTGTAGGGGTTTATCGAGCATCCTTACTCGTCTAAGTATTGTTAACTTTTTTGTGATTAAAGCAAAGTATATTAGAAAAGAAATAAATAAAATTTCTGAATTTTGTTAGTTTAACATATACTTTGAATATTGCTTGTCTGCCCATTCAGTCCAGGGGCTTCCTATTCCTCCGTGAGCCATGGAAACACTGTAATTACATAATAATAATAATAATAATAATAATAATAATAATAATAATAATAATAATAATAATAATAATAATAATAATAATAATAATAATAATAAATTAATGTCTCTCAAGTTTTCATTACACCGCTCCGATTCTGGTAAAATGTTTGATGTCTTTACTTTCTTTGTATTTGCTAGAAGTAACCTGACCGGAATCTTTATTTATGTACTTACGCACATATTTAATGGATTTGATGGAATTACACAAATGAACCCCGATGTTCCCATTATAAATTTTAGTGAGAATCGGACTATAGGGTACCATCCGTCGGTTATCTACTTTGAAATTTCTCCTTGCCGTCATTATGTATTTGGGACACCCATCACCACCACGAGTACAAATTCATTCACACATGCGAAGCGAATCTACGTTTAATCCATCACAAGGGCCATGAATCATGAATCATTGAAACAATATCATTTAATGTTGGATCTGTCTGTTTATTTGGTAACCCAGCTGAAATTACACTGGTCTAATCTCAATATGTAACCACTGTAGAAGATGGATGTGAGGTAATCCACGTTCCTGCAAAATCAACAGTACAGTACACAAATGGCAGCAGGGTGGGGGGAATAGATACGCTTTATTAATTAACAAGATCTGTTTTTGAATTTTTGAATTAGGTACCTTTTCCTCTTAACCGTTTTCTTATTTAGTATTGTACTTATATTTTTGATATGGAATTAGTTACGAAGGGAGACGTTCAAACAGTTTTCTGATAAGTGTCAGTAGCTCAGGCGGCAGTGCGCCGGCCTCTCACCAATGGGATACGTGGTTCAAATCCTGGTCGTTCCATGTGAGATTTTGTACTGGACAAAGCGGAGGCGGGAGAGGCTCTTCTCCGGGTAGTGAAGTTTTTCCTGTCATCTTTCATTCTAGCTAGACTCTCCAATATCATTTCATTCCATCTGTCAGTCATTAATCATTGCCCCAGAGGAGTGCGACAACCCCTGTGGGTGGGAGACGCAGACGAAGAATACACCCACGGTATCCCCTGCCTATCGTAAGAGGCGACTAAAAGGGGTGACCAAGAGATGATTGATTTGGACGCATAAGATTACCTGATTAGTACTATTACGCGAGGAACACCGTGGGTCGATGTTACCTGTGATTAGTACCACTATGTGAGGAATACAATGCGTCTGTGATTAGTTTAATTTGGGGGTGGAGCACCATCGGTTTACATTAACTGTGATTAGTGCCACTATGTGAGGAACACTGCAGGTCTGGGTGTTGCCTGTGATTAGTACCACTAGATTAGGAACACCATGGGTCTGCGTTACCTGTAATTAGTACCACGATATGATGAAAACCATGGGTCTAGGTTATCTGTGATTAGTACCACTATGTGGTGAGCACCACGGGTCTGCGTTACCTGTGATTAGCAGTACCATTATATGAGGAACACAATGGGTCTGCGTAGCCTGTGATCAGTACCACTAGATGAGGAACACCATGGGTCTGCGTTACCTGTAATTAGTACCACTATATGAGGAACACCATGGGTCTGCGTTACCTGTAATTAGTACCACTATATGAGGAACACCATGGGTCTGCGTTACCTGTAATTAGTACCACTATATGAGGAACACCATGCGTCTGCGTTTTCTGTAATTAGTACCACTATATGGGGAGCACTATGGGTCTGCGTTACCTATGATTACTACCACTGTGTGAGGAACACCATGGGTCTACATTATAAGAGGCCGGTGAACACTAGATTTTGGACTCCTTTGGACAACAAGCATTATTATCAGGACTGCGACGGGCCTCGGATGCCGTCATAGTTCTTAACCTCTCCACCATTCCTGACCCGGTTGAAACTGAAAACAGACTGTGGATTATCGTGTTCGATAAGTTTTCAACTTCAATTTAACTAAACACTAGGTAAAAAGTGGACATGGAATATGCCTCCTGGGCCACAGATATTTAATGGAGATAAATTATAAATGAAATGATTTAAAATGGAATTGAAATGGACTGGCGGAAAATGATATCCCAACACTAAGGCTTTTGCTAGATTAACGAACGTTGGTAGACGTGTTTATACATCTGAAAGGTGATCGTGATTCAAATCCCCCGCAAATCGCATTAGCGTGGACCGAGCTCGATAGCTGCAGTCGCTTAAGTGCGGCCAGTATCCAGTAATCGGGAGATAGTGGGTTCGAACTCCACTGTCGGCAGCCCTGAAGATGGTTTTCCGTAGTTTCCCATTTTCACACCAGGCAAATGCCGAGGTCGTACCTTAATTAAGGCCACGGCCGCTTCCTTCCAATTCCTAGGCCTTTCCTATCCCATCGTCGCCATAAGACCTATCTGTGTCAGTGCGACGTAAAGCAAATAGCAAAAATAGTAGCATTAGCGAGGCGCTAGTAGCGGCCCCTTGACGTTACACATCAGGTTTGCTTTCAATACGGACTGCAATCTGCGAGAGCATTAGTTACGTGTGAGACTGGACGGAGGGACTGTGAGTGGGTCACGAATGCCTTTAGGACGACGAAGAGGCCAGTATCAATAGCTCACTGCGGTTGAACGAGGCCGTATAATAGAGCTACGTGAATGTGGATTGTCCTTCCACGCTATTGCAGAACGATTTAGCAGCAATGTCTCCACTGTGCATGGGTGCTGGCAGTACTGGTCACGAGAAAGTACACTCACAAGAAGACTGGGCTCTGGACATCCCCGTGGCACCACCGAGAGGGAGGACCGCCGTATTCAGCGTATGGTTGTGACGCAGTGGATTACATCTGCAGAAGCAATTCGAGCGGCGGTTGGCACCACAGTGACGCAACGAACTGTTCGAAATCGTTTACTTGAAGGACAACTCCGAGCCAGACGCCCAACGGCGCGCATTCCACTTACCCGAAACCACCGCCGTCTGCGACTACAGTGGTGTCAAGCAGGAGCTTATTGGAGGAGGGAGTGGAGGTCCGTTGTGTTTTCTGATGAAAGCCGGGTCTGTCTTGGTGCCAGTGATGGCCGTGTGTTTGTTAGAAGGAGGCCAGGTGAGCACCTGCATTCTACCTATCTGTGGTGTCGACACACTGGACCTACACCGGCAGTTCTGGTGTGAGAAGAAATTTCCTATGACAGCAGGAGCAGTCTCGTGGTTATCCCACGAACTCTGACTGCAGATGTATACGTCCGTCTGGTTATTCGAACTGTTGTGCTGCCATTCATGAACGGTATTTTCGGTAATTTTTTCCAAACAGGTTAGTGCACACCTCCATACCGCTGTTGTAAGCCAACGTTCTCTACACGGTGTCAACATGTTGTTCTGACCTGCTTGATCCCCGATATGTCCCCAGTGGAGGACGTATGGGACATAATTGGATGTCAACTCCAGCGTCATCCACAACTGGCAATATCCGTCCTTGTATTGGCCGACCAAGTGCAACAGCCATAGAACTCCATCGCGCAAGCTGACAGCCGGTACCTTACGCACAATCCATGCACGTGTTTATGCCTGCATTGAACAGTCAGCCGATTACACCGGTTATTAATGGACCAGCGTGGCACATCTGCGAAGGCTTTCCTCGCTCGGATATCAATCTGTAGTCTTGTAACCTTAATCAATTAAATGTGTTACCTGGGCAGGTATATTACCAAAATTTCCGTATTCTACATTCCTTATTTCACGGTGTCTGTATATTATTTTCGCCAGTGTATTTCCGTCAAGGTTTCAGTCGCTGAAGAACTGAGAAAAAATGGATTCAATGTACATAAGAAGGTATACCGATTGGCCATAACCGGCAGTTCGCAGAGAATTGGTTTCATAGCCTTTCAACAAAATATTTGTAAAAATCCGACTGACAGGTTTGAGTACCTTAGCGGTCAGCCAGTGGTAGTCAATATAGGAAAGACGAAACAGTACGAGTCCATTATCCCTTACTATTTTACTACTACAGTCAATAAGTTCGTGGCCTGACGCCTACAGTGTAGGCAATAGTTCTTATGCTCAATTACTACAGTCAATAAGTTACTCGTTGACTGGCGCCTACAGTGTAGGCAGTAGGTCGTACACTCGTGTACTACAGTCAATATAATCGTGGACTGGCGCCTACAGTTTAGGCAACAGGTCGTACACTCATGTACTACAGTCAATGTGTTCGTGGATTGGAGCCAGGAGAATTAATCAGGCGCAGTTAAACCTCCGACCCGGCCGGAAATCGAACCCGGGACCCTCTGAAACGAAAGCCTCAACACTGGTTATGCAGCCAAGGAGTTGGACTTGGAGTTAGTTTTAAATATTGTCACCTTTTTGTGTATGTGCTACAGCAGGACAAAGCATCAGCTACTGCAATTTCCGAATTGTATGAAGTTAGTTTATGAATGATGAATTCTTCCTTTTCTGGTGCCGTGTCATGAAGAAGATCGGCGATCGTCATGAAGTATTGTGACATAAATTTTGTTTGTTTTTGGCTGGGGGTTATCTCAAAATTTGCATCACGAAATTAGCGATACAATATGTATGACACGATGTTACCTAGCAACCGTGCTGGATGTGATGTGAAGTATTGTTGGATGGCCATGGCTGATAGACATGTTATCAAAGAGAGGCGTTACAGTACAGGTGGTCGATGTGGTCTTGCAGGCTGTGATGTGAAGTACTGATGGATGGCCATGACTGAGAGACATATTATCAAAGAGGGACGTTAAAGTGCAGATGATCGATGTGATCTTGCAGGCTGTGGTGTGAAGTATTATTCGATAATAATGACTGAGAGACATATAGACGTTCTTTTATAAAAGAAGCCTCATCTCAACACACTCTAGAGAACTGATTATTTCAGCCGTGGTAGTTTTATAGGCCCTGAGTCAGTTTTCCTCCTTCGATTCACTGAATCCTTGACTTGCCGCCACTATAAATTTGATAAAGATGCTTGCATGTTACGTGTTGGGTAGTGTTTGATTGTGATGATAAGGAAGTAGCAGATAAGTAAGATCGTAATATGAAGATTAAGTTGGAATTCACGAAGAAAAAATGGATTAGATATTCATATATAAGACGAGGAATTAGGCAAAGGAGTAATTATCCAGGGAATTGTTGAATTGTTGAAATCGTTTAATAACAATTTAGAGAAACAACTGATGGGGAATTTGCCTCCGCGGTGGCAGTCCGAAATACAGATCAATGTTGATTGATAGATTGTCTGATGGAGACTAAAAGCTTAACGTCCCGACGTTACTGACGAATCACCATGGACAACGTCGTAAGTCCTCACTCCATATGAGCGCTGTGGAGATGTTTGGAGCTGTACCTTGGCTTTTCCATTAACAGGACTCGAATCGGCAAACAACGATCTGAACCGATGAAGACTTAATGTTTGAACGTTCACCACAACTAGGAGATTTTATGAACTGTAATATGCTGTCTGATTTTCGACTCATGGAGTAAAGGACTGCTAAGTGAATCAAATGCCTGCTCCCGTGACATTTTCATTTCCTAGCAACATATATTGAGGCGTGCACCTTGCGATGAATGAGCGAGACAAATACACAGCAGGTCAGGTTCCATTATAATTAACTCTTCTTTTCAGGCTTACACCGTTCTCAACTCTGGGCAAATAAATGCAACGCAACTCGTATCTTCGCTTCCTAATAGCAATGTACAGTAGTCTGTAATACATTGACTAATTAACTAAATAAGTGTTCATGTGTTGAATGGTTTACAAAGCAGGCGACTTAAAGAGATTACAATGTCCACGGTTATCAATACCCTTCTTATTATTGTATTGAATATGGGGTCACGGTGATTAATATTGTGAACGTTGTATTCACTGGACCAGCGAGGGAAAGACGCCAGAGGGATAAACGGCTACACAAAGCATTAACCAAATAGTCATTTTTGAAAAATGTATTGCTGAAAATCTCTTCAGCAGTGTACCGGGAAATTATTGAATGATAAGCCACGTCTAGTTATTTCAGAGGTTTGAAGAGGTCTTAACCACAGGGCACACTGGGTGTAGACCTGGAGCTGGGTACAGGTCTATATCCTAACTACAATGGGTTCAATGTTTTAAAATACTGAATTTATTCACATAAGATTCACCTTACAATTTAGCTAGATATAGTGAAGCTGTCTTCATAGATACTTCTTGTTGAACTGTGACCCAACCAAAGAAATATGATCCCTCGTGTTCAGCAACCAAACCATGGAACCGCGATACCTCAAAGGCAGCAATTAAACCATGGAAACGTGATCCTTCGTGTTAAGGAACCGAACCATGGAACCACGATCCGTTGTAAGAAGGAATGGCCGTCGTCGATTCTAGAAGGTCTCGCGCGGGGTAACCACTCACTGATCATGTTACGCGAGTGTCCACATTTAACAGTCCCCCGAGTATTGGAATGATTTCACGTAAACCACAGCACTTCGTAATCGTAACGTAATATTTAATCATTGGCTCATCTCTGACTTAGAACCAGAATGTTAGTTTGGTAAAATAAGTTGCACTTGTGTGAAAAGATTGTGGTTGTTTCCACATACACGGAAAAATAACAAAGTTAGAATCCCTTCACCTGCGTGGTGTCTTCCCACTAAACTGAAATTGACACAGTTCCTTTGCAATAATAACTTCACAGTTTATTCCTAATCGCATCATGAAATGTAGTGTCTGATGGAGTAACTTTAACTTAAAATGATTCCCAAATGTTCTATAATTTTTAATGAAACCTGTGAGTTAAAGTGTCAATTAGAAAATCACAGCTCAAAGGAAAATACGACTGTAATCAATGCATTATACACGAATATCTAAATCGATCTACTACTCCACTCATGACATTAAATGTCTATTCCCAGAGTACAATTCACTTGGAAATAGCATTGATAATTACTGCATTCTAAAAGAAGCATTATTATTATTATTATTATTATTATTATTATTATTATTATTATTATTATTATTATTATTATTATTATTATTATTATTATTTTCTATTAGCAAAGTTCAATTCACTTGAACGTATCACTTATAACTAATGAATTCTCTACAATGTCTGAAGTGAACTACTAGAACATTTGTAATACGAAAAGTACATTAGCAAAATATCTAAATATTCTATCACTCAAGTCGTAATGTTAAAGTTTTGAATTAAATTCACTTTGAAACTGTTCTGACATATATCACACACGTTAGTATTGGTTATACTGTGATTTAAAAGTCCTGGAGTCGAACTCGAATATTTACAAGTTCCTTAAAAAGGTTCCACTCACTGAAAATATGTAAGTTCCGTAACACGGAAATTATCCTATGCCCAAAAGTGTGCACCTCATTCGGAGAGAGTCTCGTCTTGCCGGTACGACTTTGTAGCACGCGGCGAACCAACATTGTCGAGGTATAGATTGCTGTTGAACTGTTGATGAACTGAACTGATGACAGTACCCAGAGTGGTAGCTTTTTTGTATAGAAATGTCACTGACGTAATTTTTTACAAAACCTTGAATATCTCTGTAATCCCTGGATCGATTTTGGAGAAATTAACGCGAGGAGACGTTTGAAATGTGCACTATAAGGTGTCGTTGTTTCTAAATTGAAATCTCGATTGGTTCAGAATTGAGCAAAATGTCTTGAATGTACGTTTCGAGAATGTATGATGTAACCTGTCCTTGACGAGCGCTTGGCTAGGCGATGACGCAAGCAGCGTTCTGCGGTCGACTACTTGCTCCTGTGGGGCACTGTTTCTTTATCAGTTCTTCATGGAGAATAGTATTTAAGAAATACTTTATGTACGGGCAATCCCGGTACAACTGATAACAACAAACGAAAGTGTAACAACTTTACGAACAACAACAACAACATCAACAAGGGGAAGTTTTGGAGCTGAAGTTTTTCAGCTGCGGGGAGAATTTCCCATTTACACAACATAAGACTTCAAGTCTCGATCAGACCAACAGGTCAACCTGCACATAAGTTTTGGAAGGAAAAACAATCTTGAAAGAGATCGATTCATGGAGCGTACTGCCAGAAGGCTTGAGTTTCACAATTTAATACAGAAAAGGGCAATCAAACCGTCAATCTGAGAACTTATACATTTCTAGTAGGAATACAAACCCTCAGTTTTATGTTCATATAATTCGGTGGGGTGGGGGGGATTATGTCGAGCACTGCACTATGATTTCACACTTAAGGTACCTTATTTACACTTAAGAGTTCCTTAATAACACCTACAGCGAGAAGCTCATCAGGCTTTTGCACTCGCTATCCATCTTCAAATAGGGAATCTACGCAAAATCACGGATCGAAAGATCCAGAACACAATATGGCCAAGTAGGAAGCAAAATGAACGGTTAATGGAAATGCCGAGATGAAAGGAAGCGAGGATGAACCCGCTCAAGCCCTCTCGGCATTGAAATATAATAGGGCAGAAAGCCCGCGACACGGAGGTTAAGCCGTACTACTTTGTGACTAAGAAGGAAATACAAATTATGAAACACAAGATCCCAAACATTTAGTCACTAGAAATTAAGGTTAATAAGGGAAAAAAGGGTACACACTCGTGCATCGTTATATTTTACACATACCGTCTTTCTTTTACATAAGTCGTAGACAGCCTAGAAAGCCTACATACTAAGTCCCAAAAGAATAAAAATGCCCGATATTAAATTTCTAAGGCAAAGCGCTGTTCGACCTAACAGTTAAATACTAAACGGAGCGTTATACGTAAATGAAGTTCACATCGCTGGGTGATAGTTCTTCCTACCTTATACTACCATAAGTTCTCTGCACCAGGCCCCCGAAGGAGGCCTTCTCAATTAACGTAGCACACTCAAAGTCCTGAAATAATAATGATATTTTAAGACACAAACTCACAACTATGTATAGGGCTGGATGGGTGACTGTTCTAGAAAGTAACGTAACACACTTCTATTTGTAGAACACGACATCTTAAAGAATATAGCTGATTTGTTGATAAAAAGAATTAGTCAGTGTGATGACAACTCAAAACAGCAGGAGGGGTTCAAGTTATCAAACATGAGCATTTAGCGAACAAATTAATTAAAGTTGCATACAATAGGTGACACTTAGAATAAACAGTGGTGACATCTTGCAAAGGTACTTAACATTTAGTTGATTTGGATGAGTTCAAGCAGTCTTTCTTAGATTACACTACTAACAGTTGATGAATCGGGAATTCAAACTCAGGGTGAGGTCTTACTACTGTCACCCTGTAATGTTGAGATACGCGATAAAGAAGTTGATCGAACTCCTTCGAAGATTCTGGAAACAGGCTAACAGTAGAGAGGCGTCCAGTATGACCTGGAAACGGAAACTGTAAGACATTTAGCCGAGATTCGTCGGCTGACCTATAATGGGGTCGAATCTAAGGAGCACAGTCAGTGACGAAACAGTCGAGAGTTGGGAGAAGATCACGAATGGTCTGCATCAGCGACAACTTAGACAAGAGATGAGCTTGACTACGCGGAATTCAGAGTGGCGTGTGAGTTGAGCTCTTGGACATATTTGTATTGAGAGGTGAACATCTCAGGGGACGACGCTGTGCTGTGCTGTGCGTGGCCGTGTTGGCGAGCGGGATTTTGACGTAGAGGACAGCTGTGAGTTTGGGCAGGTTAGTGAGTAAAATCTGCGCGAAGTAGAAAAATCAACAGGAAATGCCTTTGTGAACAGTCGCTTAGTACACTGAGTTGATAGCGAATTCACACTACCCCTCTTAGTGGTCGTTTTGGTTTTAAGGAGCCTCACAACCAGCCATATAATAACTATTATTACTGATACGGAAATATCATGGAACAGAGGGATGTAAGAAGGTTAGAAAATCCCAAAACAAACAACAACAAATAACAATTAAATGGAACAACAATGGGCTCGTCACCTCTGATAACAACAGCGGACCAAAATTCAAAAAATCAGGTACAAACTAGAGAGAGTTATGAACAGGATAATATACAAGAGATGAGCGTAATCGCTCTGAACCAGTACACTTTTGTAAGAGCATGTTTGCTCCACTCATTTTCATTCTAGGAGACTTAGCTCCAAAAGGTTACAGTAGTCCAGTCTTAAGAGGCACAAGCTTGTTACAAAATTATGCCTTACAACTTTCAAAAACTGTGTTTACAATCACTTGTCCTCAACAGTCAGATACACACTCGTTTATCAATAATTGACATTTAAACCTGGGCAATGAGTGCTCACACTAAACGGCCTTAATGTAAAATTAAAATGTTTAACACGATCGGCCGTAAACAAAGGCTAGGAGGTGAAACACTTGCGCTCCCTTTAGAAAAACCCTTATAAACATAAATGGGCTTACTGCCTGACGTTGCACATGCTAAGAGTGAGGGGTGACTAAACAAGGAATATTAAATGCAGAAGGAGAATGAAGAATTTTAGAGGTTTAGAAAATATTAGTCACCCCGTACCAAGTTGAGTGGAAATCAACAGAGGATGAACACTCCTTGTTCCGTTAATTTACATGCTTCCCAGCAGGGATCTGAGTCTTCAGACTTGCCAAAATTTACATTTAAACTATGATTTTAGAACTTTACATTAATGAAATAGGTTTGAAACCTTCCCCTGAAGTAATCTTTCTAGAGCTATCACATGTTAAGACATTTCTGCCATTACATTGAGTAGTTGGGCCTTCCGAACGACGGCAGGTATCCCCTGCCTCCTAATAACATGCCACACTCACTAGACCGGAGCTATGAAGATGACAATGCGGCTTCAAAGCTCCCAGCTTTTATCGCAGTTCAGAGGAGGAATTTCCAGAACTCTTTTCAGATAGGCCTGCACACACCTCCAATTTTAATTGGCTAGAGCAAATATTAGAAAAATCCCAGATTGGTTAATAACTAAGGAAGAAGAAAGCCGTAGGAGTGTTGATAACATTGACACATAAAAGACAATCTACAAAAACTAAGATTAATAAACTTTGAAAATTGAAATTCCCTCAAGAATTAATTGTCTTTAATCCCGCCAGATGGGGTACATAGGCCGATGGTAGAGACATCAAATGGCTCAAGGTCCAAGTATCCTGTCTTACATTATTTCGAGATTCATAGCAAACATGGCCTTCTGGAAGGCGCGCAGTTCAAAGGAATGGAGAAGGTGTACTCCCGGCGCAATTAGCATTTTTACTACACGGCTCAGTGACTAGGCATGATGGCCACCGGTCCAAGGAGCATCTGGTTTGATTCTCGCATATGTATGGGATTTTTACCTTCATTTTCTATAGCTGATGAAATCAAATAGGGCCTTTTCATTTGAATAATCTCTAACAGTGGAGAGGTGCCCGGAATGACCTAGAAACTGAAACTCCGAGATATATATTGGAAGATATTACGCTGGCCTAAAATAAGAGCGAAGCTAGGAAGCACAGGCAGTCACGAAACAGTCGGGAGTGAGTCACGATGCAATCGGGAGTCAGTTACCAAAGAGTCGGGAGCGAGTCACGAAGCATTCTGGAGTCAGTCACAAGATAGTCACAAGTCGGTCACGAATGATGTGGGAGAATCTGTAGTTCTATGAGTTATTGTATAAGGAATATTATTTACAATACATAATGCAAGATGTATTTGGGAACAATAATTTTGTACATGATATAGTGACCACTCGCCCAAATATTCCGTGATGTGGAATGAAATTTAGTAAAATTGCAATCAATCAATCAATCAATCAATCAATCAATCAATCAATCAATCAATCAATCAATCAATCAATCAATCAATCAATCAATCAATCAATCAATCAATCAATCAATCAATCAATCAATCAATCAATCAATCAATCAATCAATCAATCAATCAATCAATCAATCAATCAATCAATCAATCAATCAATAAATCAATCAATCAATCAATCAATAAATCAATCAATCAATCAATCAATCAATCAATCAATCAATCAATCAATCAATCAATCAATCAATCAATCAATCAATCAATCAATCAATCAATCAATCAATCAATCAATCAATCAATCAAGATTGATCTGTAAACGGAAACTAACATATTTAGTCGAGATTCGTCTGATGACCTACAATGGGAGCGAAGCTGTTGAGGACAGTCACGAACGAGTCAGTAGCGAGTTAAAAAGCAGTTTGGAAATATTGAACATCAATCAGTCAATACTCATATGCCTTAAATGCAGTCACCCAGGTGTCAGTTGTTAGACTAGAATTTTCTGAAATGATTTAGAAGAAGTTGAAAAATTTAAATGCTACAGGAAGCAGAGAAAGAACGACCAAATATCAATGTCAAAGAAAAGGCGAGGAAATGACAATTAATTCAAAAACTGAGAAACGAAGTTGGTTGTGAATGAGGAGGAAGGAGATTAAACTGATCCCTTTTTGTACCTTAGATGCATTGTTCGGAAAGACGGGCGAGCATAAGATGATGTCGAGTGCCAAACCCGGAAGGACAATGAGGCTTTGTGCAGCTACATCCTGTTTGGCGAAACACAAATATCTTGAGAATAGCAAGACTTCGCCTGATCAATACCAGAATAAAGGTACGGCAGTTCTTTTGTTTGCATGTGAAATGTGAAAGGCCACAAATCCTTAGAAGACCGCCTATGGATGTCTGCGCCAAATTATATACGTTGAAAGGCAAACAGGCAACAATCAATTAATTCCCAGGTTAAGGAGAGAAAATCGCGGTGGATCAGACACACATTAAGGAAGCTGCGTGGCAATATTGCACTAGATTGTAATCTACAAGGTGCAAGGAGACGTGGCCGCCTGCGAAAGACCTGGAGAACTGTTGAAAAAGGTGCCAGTCAAGGTGAGAAAACCTATAGTTGAACAAACTGGACTCGATTGAGGTTCCTTATTGCTGCCCTAAGCACCACTAGCTCCAACACCGAGTAAGTCGAGTTAATGCTATTTGAGACACCACCAAGTGACGTGTATTGATCCGATAAGACCCACCCCACAACGTCCGATTATTATTTGCGTATACATATTATGTCTGGGGTCATCTGAAATGAGTATAACAAAATATCTAGAAATCGTGCAGGCTGTGATGTGAAGTACTGATGGATGACCATGACTGGAAGAGCTATTATCAAAGAGGGGTGTTAGAATACACGTGGTCGATGTGATCCTGTAGGCTGTGATGTGGAGTATTGATGGATGGCCATGACTGAGAGACATGTTATCAAAGAGGGATGTTAGAGCACACATGGTCGATGTGATGTTGCAGGCTGTGATGTAAAGTATTGATGGATGGCCATTACCGTGACCATATTATCAAAGAGGAGCGTTAGAGTACAGATGGTCGATGTGATCTTGCAGGCTGTGATGTGAAGTACTGATGGATGGCCAGGACTGAGAGACATATTATCAGAGAGGGGTGTTAGAGTACACATAGTCGATGTGATCTTCCAGGGTGTGATGTGCAGTATTGACTGAGAGACACATTATCAAAGAGGCCTCATGTCATTTTTCTCCTGATAAATTATTTTATTTGTTGTATTTCCATAGTTCCTTAGTCACCTTCGCCCTTCCTACGCTTGCCGACTACAAATTCCATGCAGAACACCTTTTCGATTCATTAGATGCTAATAAATTATCTTTTAACAATTTAAGTTTCATTTATTTATGTTCATTTAATTTTCCTAGAGTTTTTCGTATCCTACTTCGTTCACTTTATCCCTTTCTTGAAAGAATCTTAGTATTTCTATTTGAAATTAATTATGGTGACAGCAAAATTTAACTATTCATTAGAAAATATAGGGCCATTGAGAAAAATCCGCAGTTACTGAAGGTCAGTGCTTGGTTGATGTTAATTTTGAAAGCCGGGATGATAAAGAACTGTGGCTGTTTTAGTATAACATGATGATCAGTCTGTCAATCGAAACGACATTGCAATTTCAGATTTTCTTCAGAGAATTCCCTTTGTTGGGATCGACGTGCGAAGTGTCAGTCTCCAAGTACCTACTCGTCTTTCCGCACAGGTTATTGGTTAGCTTCAACGAAACTTACAGCCTTCTGAGCATTCCAGGGAATTTTGTCTGAACATAGGAACTGAATTTTGTTATGCGTCTTTAATTCGTTATGCCCAACTAAAAGGCGCGTTTTAACTTACTTGCCCTTTTATGGTTTATCTTCTCTTCCCAATATATCTTCATCTTCTGCCTGTGTTCCTTTTTACGTTGTTCGGTCCATCCTGTATTTATTCGGGTAGGCTTTACCGAAAATTTGTGTTTGTGAGATAAGATTATGCATGTTACTGCGTCTTGAATGGTTTAAGCATTGATGCCAATTTCGTTTAGGTCTTTACTATTTAGTTTTGGCCAATTAATGTGACTTTTAAATGATAAGACTAGGTTTTACATTTTCTTTGTGATTCTGTTATTATCCATTCTACAGTAAATAAGTATCCATAAAATTCAATCGCGGTTTCCTGAATTTATCTGTGATTTTTTCTGTAACTTGATAGATTTCATGTGATTTTCTTTGAAATACCATTTTATTATTTTGGTCGTAAGATTTTCCTGAGGATTTTTATTCCTTGTTTTTCGACCATCTTTATTCGAAATTTGCCACAATTATAATAATTTCAGATGCTTATGTTTTAACTATTGTGTTATAATGTCGTTATTTTGCCTTTTATATACCTTTATTGTGTATGATTCAAGTAATTTAATATGCAGTTTGAAGTTTTCCAGTTTATTCTTTGTTAGCTTACTGATTTAAACCCGCTGGTTCAATAATTTTACTAGTTACGTAGTTCTCTACTTCAGCGTTATCTCCGTATTTGGTGATTAACTGTTGACTCTTGAAATCTGCTCTCGTCGCATCCACATATTTTGATTTATGAGAATAAATTTCGAATCCTATTTTGGCTGCTATTTCATGGAGTTTTTCCGCAGAATGGATTGTACTATTATGATTATTTGTAGTATTAATTACCCGTTATAATATCATCTGCAACATTTATGGTTGCTTAATGTTCCCCATTTTTGCGTCCCAGTGGTGTTTGCTGGATGACACAGGAAAAGGAATCAATTTTACGGTTCTTGATTCGAGAGCTGGGAAATTTCCACAGTTAAGCAGTATGGTTTGTTTATGGGTTGTTTTTGACTAAATAATAGGGTTAAGCATGTGTTGTAAATTTTGGGCTGGGAAGATTTGGCAGTAAGGAGACGAACAACTTGACTAAGGAAATGTTCCGAGAGACGGCGTGATATTAGTTGACGAATATACGCGAGTGGAATTAAATAGCAATAATTGAGACAAATACTCTTTTATAGTAAGTTGAGTTGGGGTTTGGAATAATTTATCAAGGAAGATGTTTGGTACATTTCCAAACTCTTTGAAATCATTTGAAAAAAGTCTAGGTAAACAATCTACAGCAAATATGCCGCCTAGGCCACTGCCCTAAATGTAGGTCTCTGGCGACTGATTGATTGATGATCAAGAAGGTGGTTTGTATTCAGTGATACTTCACAGCAAATATTGAATCGATGTTAAGGAGGTGCTTGAACTTCAATGAAGTACACTACTTCTATGTAAGCAGATTTTCATAAAAACATTTTCATTTTGACATAAATATGTCTTATGGCTTTGTTTCATCCGATAAATTTGTATAACGTAACACGAGAAAATGTGCAACAGTGCAGGCTGTGATGTAAGGTATGGATGGATGGCCAGACAGTGTTACCTAGCAACCGTGCAGGCTGTAATATAAGGTATGGATGGATGGTCAGACCATGATACCTAGCAATCGTGCAGGCTGTGATATAAGGTATGGATGGATGGTCAGACCATGATACCTAGCAATCGTGCAGGCTGTGATGTAAGGTATGGATGGATGGCCAGACAGTGTTACCTAGCAACCGTGCAGGCTGTGATGTAAGGTATGGATGGATGGCCAGACAGTATTACCTAGCAACCGTGCAGGATGTAATATAAGGTATGCATGGATGGTCAGACCATGATACCTAGCAATCGTGCAGGCTGTGCTGTAAGGTATGGATGGATGATCAGACGATGTTACCTAGCAGCCGTGCAGGATGAGATTTAAGGTAGGGATGGATGGTTAGAAATTCTTACATAGCAATCACGCAGGCTGTGATGTAAGGTATGGATAGATGGTCAAACACTTTTACCTAGCAACCGTGCAAGGTTTTATGTAAGGTAGGGATGGGTGGTCAGACCATGTTATCTAGCAACCGTGTAAACGTAATGTAATTTATGGATGGATGGTCAGACAATGTTACCCAGCAACCGTAAATAATTTAATGTAATTTATGGATGGGTGGTCAGAATGTTATCTAGCAACCGTGCATGATATAATGTAATTTATGTATTGGTGGTCAGACAATGTTACCTAGTTACCGTGCAGGCTGTGATGTAAGGTGTGGATGGATGATCAGACAATGTCACCTAGTAACCGTGCAGGCTGTGATGTAAGGTATGGATGGATGGTCAGACAATGTTATTTAGCAACCGTGCAGACTATTGTATATCTTATGCTGGTTACCATTTGAAATTAGCAGCCGTTGATGGATGTCCATGGCCAGGAGACATATATACCATCGTTAGATTTTCGCAAAGAAGACAGTGATTTATTCATTCTTTACATGGTCTTGCATCTCATCTCCTTAAATGTAAATTTAAAAGTCCCTTCAGTGACGCCTAGGGCATCTATGACGCGTGAAGGCGGAGTTGTTGAGGTTCAGACCAGCCTCCGGACTCAGGATTGAACATACATCATACAAAGGGAAGTAAGTGCTTAAATTGCAATTTAATTGTTTTCGGAAAATTCCCTTCCTTCCTAGAATTTTCAGTAGCCTAGTATATTTACATGTGCATTGTAAAATTGAAGCTTCGTACGTCTTCAACTGTTTGAGATTTTTTTTGTTTTGTTTTGATTTTTACTAATTCTCCCAAACCTCCTGCCATGCGAACTGATTGGAAACACTGCATGTAGGTTTCCTAATACGTGACTAAATTAATTTCAAAAATCAGGAATTCTCTTTGATATCGCAAATACACCTTTCTCAGTTTTTCAATAGCCTATATTTTCGGGACCTCGAAGGCATTTTCTGTCCAGGCATCAGCTGGATGCATCTTCTAGATTTTTAGATTTGAAGCAAAGGAGAGTCATCTTCTTGCAGGCCATGAAGTGCCTAGGTGGGATAGAGTGGTTAGTTGTACGCCCCGCCATCTTTGCCCCAAGGAAGTACTCATTTTTGGTGTAGGCTGAGTGAACCTCAGGGCCATGTGCACCTTCGGAAGTGGAAACCTCGTTTCTTAAATGTTTAGACTTCCTGACGAAATCGAACCTACGTCCTTCCGAATATGCCTTTACCACCTCGGCGACTCATTCCTGGATGGGCGGAGCTGTTCATGACTGACGCTCCCTCCACTCCCTACTCATATCGACAAACACATCTACGCATAATGTACGATAATGGAGATGATTTTGAAGTTCATCTTAGCACAGTTACTAGGATATGTGGCTGCAAAAGAATACGTATAGGCTACATCATATAAATGACGATAGCAAGCTGCTGCTTCAATTCCACAATGTTTGCCTGAAGAGATGTTTGAATTAACAAGTACTCGCAGCCTGTCCGATCACGACAAATACCCTCCTTTATAACTATTACATAAAATAAAATTTTACTCGTGTATCCTAAACGTCAAAATCATATTTGTGAAGAAAGAAGACTTTTGGGAAACGTATAAATAATTCGCTGCACACAAGAGCAGAAGGATTCCTTTTTTTTGGATGGATAAGGAAACAAATGACTTTGTTTCAAAGAACATAACAGAGGCTCGATGTTTATTAAATACGATAAAGACGAGGAAAACAAAGTTCCTTGGACAAGTACTCAGGCATGACTCTCTTCTTCAAACCATCATTGAAGGTAATGCACTGGGAAAGAGACCCAGAAGACCATGAATCACTTGCCAGTCCACCGACCAGGCTAGCAGAAGATCGTCAGATCTGGCTACAGCGACAAGAAATCGCCTTTAGTAGATGATGATGATGATGATGATGATGATGATGATGACCACCAGTAGGTTGTTTTAAATATTTTTGTTTCATTCTTCCTAACTAACTAAACATTTTTACATTGAAAACTAGCATTTCGCTTTTATGTGTGAGCGTCCGTGGTTCAGGCGGCAGTGCGCTGGCCTCACACCGCTGCGTTCCGCGGTTCAATTCCCAGTCATTTCGTGTAAGATTTGTGCTGAGGCGGAGGCGGGACAGATCTTTCTCCTGGTACTCTGGTTTTCCCTGACATCTTTCATTTCTGCAACTCTTTTCAGTATCACTTCGTTTCATCTGTCAGTCATTTAAAAATTGCCCCAGAGAAGTGCGACAGGCTTCGGCAGCCGGCACAATTCCTATCCTTGCTGCTCCATTCAATACATTCCTGACCTGGTCGAATGACTGGAAACAGGCCGTGGAGTTATAGTTTTCATTATGCTTTTCCGTCAAGAAATGGAGTGATGAAGGGAGGGTAAAATAAATAACTCATGATTGAACGGGTGCCATATTTTTAATTGCCATTTTTAATAAACCTCCCTTTAGACACTTGTCATAGAAATCACTATTGTGTGATGCTGATGTTCCCATGCTGTGATGTGATGTATGCAAGCTCACACACAAGCATTTTTTAAATTTGCTTTACGTCGCACCGTCACAGATAGGTCTCATGACGACGATAGGAAGGAATTATTACCTTAATTAAGGTACAACTCCAGAATTTGCCTGGTGGGAAAATGGCAGACAACGGAAATCCATCTTTAGGGCTGCCGGTAGTGGGGTTCGAATCCACTCTCTCCTGAATGCAAGCTCACAACTAGGCGCTCCTAACTGCACGGCCAACTCGCTAGGTCAGAACTTGCTTGCGACAAGGCACTTAAAACTTTTGATGAGAGGGAATGTCTCTAGTGTTCACAGGTAGAGAATTCCTTGACCTGAATACAGAGATCATGCATTTTTATTTTTTTTTGCTATTTGCTTTACGTCGCACCGACAGAGATATGTCTTATGGCGACGATGGGATAGGAAGGGCCTAGGAATGGGAAGGAATCGGCCGTGGCCTTAATTAAGGTACAGCCCCAGCATTTGCCTGTTGTGAAAATGGGAAACCACGGAAAAACATCTTCAGGGCTACCGACAGTGGGGTTCGAACCCACTATCTCCCGATTACTGGATACTGGCCACACTTAAGCGACTGCAGCTATCGAGCTCGGTACAGAGATCATGAAGGACCGGTTGTAAAGTGCAGTGCGGTTTGGAGTAAGTTTATTAGTAAGTATTTTAATTAGAAGTTGATGGTGCTGGTGCATTTGAAGTTACGACAGCTCTTTTTATACGGTGAGAAATATATCGCAGATACTTCGTATATATTACGCATATGTTCAGGTTCCGGTCCAGATTCTTGTTACTTTCGGAGGCTGTTTGAGATAACACAGTGTCACTGTAATATCAGAGAGTGAATTAGTTGCACTTTAAGTCGACCAGAGAATGCGTTAGAGAACCCCTTCAAACGATGTACGCATTAATGAACCTTATTATATGTTGAGTCCAATTTAGTGTCTCAGTCATTGTAATTCCTAAGTTCGTCACTGAAGTGGAGGAGGGTATGGTTTTATTGTCTGAAATTATTGGGGGGATGTTTACTGGTACCATTCATAATAACTTGAGTTTTATTCGCTTTTATTAATAAGTTGCTTTTATTTGAATAGTCATAAACGTGTCGAAAGTCACAATTTATTCTAATATTTGCGGTATCTTTATCACTTGGATTTTAATGGTATTAAGTATGTAGATCATCTGCATACACATTATTAATTTGGATGATAAATAACGATGGTCCGAAGGCCGACCCCTGAGGGGCACTAAGGAACTTACGTTGCCATTCTGAGCTCACATTTCCCACTGTCCCACGTTCAAGATCAGAACAAAATCCATACGGCTGATTGCAGAAACGATGACTAGTTTTAAGTGTTAGACAAATTCTACCTAAACAACGTCTAAGTCGATCACAATCTTCCATTGCAGAAACAATGTTCAGCGATGTTTAGCTAGACGTCGTTTAAAGTTTCGATATTGGTTCCAAAATAGAAATAGAAGTACCTTTCATGCAACTCTTTTCTTGTCGCAAGAAACGAAACTTGTCCGTGCGCGCGCCAAACGTTAGTCAGCTGTCTTCTTCCTACACATTACTTAAATACGGCTAAGCATGAGCATGATTTGCCCACAGATAGGAATATCGCTTTCGGTGAAAATTAAATCTCGTAATATTATCGACACTAAGGCGACACGCCACCGTACGAGGAAGTGTAGCTTTGATAATAATGCTGTTACGGTGAGTGTAATCTAAATAGCTTCGGCGAAGGGGAGATGAAACAATAGTATTGTGTAACCGAATGAATTGTATGGGCCATATAGATGTAGCTTGCACTCTGGAGATCACAGGTTCGAAACGCGCCATCGGCAGCCGTGAAGATTGTTTTCCGTAGTTTCCCCATTTTTACACCAAGCAGATACTAGGGATGTTATTATGGCCATGGCTCTTCTTACCCAGTCCGTGCCGTTTCCTGTCACATTGTTGCCGAAAACATATCTGAATTAGCGCGACGATTATACAAAACTTCAAAAACCCACTCAACCTAGTTTTTAGTTCTGGCAATTTTGTGTCCTTACTTGGCAGTAAACATACCCGTAATATAAGTGAATCTTTCCCACTTGATGTATGTGACAGCCCTCTGACGATCGGACAAGTAATTCTGATATGGATGTAGTCGAAGTGACCTATAATTCCATGTATAATAAATATATAGGTCGCCAAGAATTGTAGTAAAGTTGGCAGTTACCGGACTGTCCATTGCGTCAGTCTCAAGAAACAAGAAAAGCGAAATCGTATTGTAAAGTGTACCTCCCCGTAGATTTCAAATGAATTCCTGTGATTTCGCAGAAGACGACCCACAGAGAGGCCGTTGGACTACCTTTCTTCCCGGAATCGTCTCAACATGATAATGCAAATTATATGCCTCTGATTGTGATTAACTCCTCACATTTGAGGTTAAACTGTGTTCTCGGAAGTGGGATAGTTGAACATCGGTTTTATGCTGTGTATAAGCCATAAATAACGCCTTTACAATGAAGAAGCCACACTTAGAGACATAATTTAACCGTAGATATAGTCTAAACCCCTTATCTGCAATAGGCCCATAATTTCTGTGTTCACTGAGGTGATTAGTGACAACCCGGATGTCTTTTAAGCTCAACTACACACCCACATGGCATGTAGGGGGAGGGAGGGGTAAAAAAAAGAAAATGTCGAAAATGACCGATATTATGGATCGTGTGATCCGTATAATATGAATGGCTTGACACTGCTGCTGAAATGACTACCCTGTAGGGATGAATGTAGAGCAATTAAATAGCGTATGATACACACACTCAAACACATATCATCAGATAGCCTAGCTTATGCATTATATCATTGTTACACTCGATAATGTTAAACAAAGTGCAAAATGACCTTCATTAAAGTGTTCATATGGCTTCTTTAAATCCGTGTTTATCCAGTGTTCATACTCGTCTGGGTTTGTCCCTCGTTACTACATCAGTTTGTGCATCGCAATATTTGGCAAGCCCCTGAAGTGAAGTGACAGCAAACCAAACCACATTACTCATCTTGCGATAATGATGCACACCAAATTTGTAACAAGACATTGGACACACTTGACAAGCTGAGAAAAGTAGAGGAACAAATTCACACTGCAGTAGCGTCCTTTCCTTTCTCTTTGTTGATAGTTGAAAGACTCTTTTTTAAGTGTAATGACATCACACTGATACGTCACTGTCCTGATGAGTTTGTTGAACGAGTCACAGTCCTCACAGAATAGGACAATTCAACAAATATGATGTCACTTCAGCTGGCAGACAGACACTGACAAATGTGCGTACGTGTTCAAGTTTGTTGAGCTGGAATAGGTTTGGATAACTACGTATTGGTTTACGTCACTGGTGACGTCATTGAAGACGTGAAACTTACATAAGATAATTCTATTCACCAAGTCAGAGAATCTTCAACGCTATCTGTAGAAGGAATGCTACTAACGGCAAATGGATGGGCCTAGTTAAAAAATCCACAGTTCTACCCATTCAGGCAAGCAACTCGGTGTTGAAACCATGGCCGTGATACGAGCAATGCCTTCTAGGTAAATACAATATAATAAAGTATGATAATATAGTATATTATTGATTTATTCTTAAATATTAAAATTCTATCCGTAATCATCGTTATCCGTTAGATTAGATCTTAGCCTACAAGGAATACAAAGCCTGCTCACTCACAGTGTTCTCTTCAGAAACAGTGTCCGCCTGGCAGTGCGCATCTTGACCGCTGCAGCGCTAGTATACAACCTCACATCAGCACTCACTAGCATTGCTAACGGGAGTTAAAACCAGCACAAATTGACCTCTATACTATACTTCCTGTATATTATATACATTACTGAGCAGAATGAAGTAGAAAATAATTAATGTTCACCTTTTACCCCTAAGAGTTCAATTCAGCTGTGGATTTTCATTTCAGATAACACAGATAACAGTCTAAATTTATGTCGTGCATTTAAAAGGATATACGGTCTGCACTAGATATTTTACTACCGCACCATAGATTTTCAGTGAAAAGGAACGACTTTAACTATTTTCATTGATATTTTCTTCTCATAAATTGTATCGAGAAGTATTCTCAGCGATACTCATCTGTCATGCCATTAGCGTAGTTAGTGACAGAGAGGTGCAGAAACTTCTGGAGTATTATTCTGCTTTGTTCCTCAGGATGATCACCTTTCCCACACTGTAGAACAGGATTTTTAGCAACACGTGGCAACAGTATTTCGGTTAATGTTTGTGCTGTTTTTGGACTGTCCAGCGTTACCGATAACATTTCGTCCGTTCTTTGCCCCAGTTTCATCAGCAGTGAAACAAAACTTGGCTTTGGATACCTGAGACCACTTCTGTCTTTGATTTTTATTAATGACGTTAGTGGAGATGGACTCTGGATACTACTCATTTTATCAACACACTCTTGACATGGCATGCGGTCTTCGACAACTCTTACCAAATACCCTCCAATATATGCCATTGCAGCACTCGACGGAGCGGTCACTAAGGTTCCATAACTTCTTCTTGGTACCACCTACACAACAGAATAAGGAAATTATTATCATCAGAATAGGAGCAATAATAATAAGTAACCTAATTTTTGCCGTCTCATGGTCTGCGTATTTACTGTACCATACCTGGTCTGTTTATTGCTTTAATTCATAATTCCCTAGTTGGCTCTTAGCAAGGGAATTCATGGAAACTAGTTCCAGGAACTTTATTTCTAGAGCCTTGTTTACAAAACGGAACGCAGCAGTACACCAGCGTAATATGATTGACGTATTTTAACCATATCATTTTCCCATGTGGCCAGTGTGTGAATTAAGCAGAAGGTGTCAGGTTCCAATTCATCCTCAATTTACAAGAGTTTACCCGTTTCACATCGGATGGTAAAATTATATTCTGCGACGTTTGCAGCAAGAGGTGAGTGAAACTTGTTTTATATTTCCCCATAACGAATTATTATCACTTTAACAAAATCAACACGGTGTTTTAAATAATGCATATTAAGATACGTAAAACTGCAGCTGCCTAAATATACTGTAGAGCCTGTTTGAGAGTCTGTTTTAGGCAATTAAAATAACATTTTAGCGCCTAAAAATCCGAGGTCTAGTAATCACTATATCAACAAACACAAACACCAGTCCCCGAGCCAGAAGAATTAATTAGACGTGATTATAATCACCCATCCGGCCGGCAATCGAATCTGGGACCTTCTGAACCGAAGGCCTCAACGCTGACCATTCAGCCAAGCATTCGGACAAACAAAATCATTATTGAGTTTCATTATTTCTATCGGTATTAACATTCAACTTTCGTCACCAGTAAGCATACAGTGTGTAGAAATACCGCCAACCGACGTGTTCATGTGAGGTTGAATTGCAGCGCCTCTAGCGGCAAATATAGCATCCACAGGGCGGACAGCTATGAGTGGCTATTGGGCAGGCTTTGTATTCCTTGTAGGCTAAGATTAATTAGCAGTTTGCCTTTTTGCTACCACTACGAGCGCTAATGTGAGTCAATGCACAGTTTCACTTGAGCACCACTACGAGCGCTTATGTGAGTCAATGCAGAGTTTCACTTAAGCACCACTACGAGCGCTAATGTGAGTCAATGCAGAGTTTCACTTAAGCACCACTGCGAGCGCTAATGTGAGTCAATGCAGAGTTTCGCTTAAGCACCACTACGAGCGCTAATGTGAGTCAATGCAGAGTTTCACTTAAGCACTACTACGAGCGCTAATCTGAGTCAATGGAGAGTTTCATTAAGCCCTTAAAACTACATTCGGTGTGGATATTTTTCAAAAATCAAAGAACACCTGAGGGTATTGAACCAAGCAACACATTACAGAATGAATTATGCAAATAAGTTAATTTGGCTAGGATTTGAATAAAAAGGAAACAAGTAAAGAAACATGCCATTTTAGGCTGTTTTTCCGAAACTGCATTTTAGGCGGAAGTGTATTTCGGAACTTGATTTTTTAGTCTAATAGAGCTATATAAAACTCGAAATTAAAAACTTTCCGGGCCCTTGGGCACAATTGAGGATTTCGCTTAAATTCACGTTTTTCATAGTATGGTATCCCCTACATTGTCTGCCAATGAATGTTTGCAGCATTGAAAGGAAATTTACCCCACCGAGATCTACAACAGGGATAAGTACAGAATGATAATCAGAACATACAGAATTTCTCTCGTCAATAAGAGCCAGAAAACTGTGCCCCAGAGTAGGGGTGAAATGAACTGAGCAAAGAAAAGATTCACTGAGAGTATTAGTGTAAGGACAAAAACCGTAACAGTTAAGAACCACGCGGTCAACAGTTGGCCAACGAATTGAAAATTTCTAATACCTCAAACTACTGAAGTGAGAGAACACCCATTTTCGTAAACTTTCTAAACAACTTAATTGAATTACTAAATCAGAATTGGGTCATGTGGCTGTTGCATCATCCACTTCTCCAGCAATTCCAGAGGGAATACCCGGTAACAAGACTGAGGCTCACTGTGAAATATTGCATCTTAACGTTCTTCGGACGCATTCTCCCTACGAAGGTTGCCAGTCGAATTAATTATGATAACTCTCGAAAGAGCGACTCGAAAGATTTCAATGGAACGTCCTTCATACCAACGGTGCAGATCTTTAAGCCAGGAACTTCTCCATCTGCCCACAGATCGTTGCACTTCAATTTTCTCCTCGATGGCTCATGATGTATCTGACCTTTCGTTCCTTGATGGTTGCTAGAAGACTGTTTTCTTATTGTACAAATTCAGGTCTTCTTCATTGGTATTCTTTACTACCCAGGATATTCGAAGCATTCTTCTGTTCAAGTACACTTCCAAAGCTTCAATCCAGCGCTCCAGCAAAGTGTTGAGCATCCAGCCTTCAAAACTTTAGAGAAGGACAGGGAAGACATAGCATCGCAACATGCCAACTCGGAGCTGAAGGTTGAGATCTCTACTGGAGAATAGGACCCTCATACTGGTGAAAAAAGTTTGGCTTGCCCTATACATATTCATTCATTCATATCATGAAGTGTCTGTTTGTAATGTCAAAATAGCAGCGCTTTAGTAAGTTTATATTAAAGTATATACGGTACTTATAATTAAAAACACATTTTTACTATTTTTGTCTGTCTGTCTCTTTCCTCAGGCTTATCTCCGAAACGGTTGGACCGATTTTGACAGGACTTTAACTGGCAGTTATCAGATGGTATCAGAAGTAACGTAGGCTACTTTTAAATTGTCAAAACAATTATAGGGGTACTGTGGGGGACGTATATACGTAATAGGCGAAATATCGAATTTGACATTTTAATCCCCTTTGTTCAAAGTACAAAATTTTATGAGCCCTACGGGCCCAAAGACCATAGTTTAAGGCTCTAAAAATAACCGTTATGGAGATGATATTTTGTCACCCTACTACCCCTGCTCTAGGAATCCCATAAAAACGGCCAGCCGTAACCATGGCAACGTCAGTTCAAGGATTCTACAGCAGCGAGATTTGTCACTCAAAATTGCTACACATATGAATTACTATCTGGAACTTTGGCTACTTAAAGTTTTCAAAACAATTAGAGTGTGGGGGAAGTATGTAAAAATAATAGGCGGAATATCGAATTTATCGTACAAGGACGAGACAAAGTTCATCTTGAATAAGATTTCATTTTTTGGAATGCTAATGCTTAGTTACTATAGTCCGTGTTGAAGACTTCTGAACAATTGTATTGATAAGGTGCAGCGAGATCTGCTTAAGTGATTCCGAAATTACACTGAGTTTCGTCTTGCCAATTTTCATGAACAGACTAAATGCTGCACTGATCCTTACAATGTTATTAATAATAATTTGAAGATCAGCAAGGTTACTGGCTAACACAACGGTATCATCAGCAAAGCGGATTTTATTAATGACATTGGCATTTATCATAATTCCTGGTTAACATCCTCGAAAGATTCTCTGAACACAGTCTCAGATTAGTGCTAGGATCTTGAATTTGATTGTCAGATCAAGAATACAGTCCTCCTTGTCATAAGTTTTAAGAAAAATCGTACTGATTCTTCCCTTTCTGCCACCAGTTGCAAGACCGTACACTTCTCTGCACCCCTTGACCATACCACCGTGGTTTGGGGAGTTAGAATAACACCCACGGTATCCCTTGCCTATAGTAAGAGGCGACTAAAAGGGCCCCCAGAGGATCTCAACTTGGGAGCGTTGGTTGGTGACCAAGGGGCCTTTAGGTGAGTCCTGGCATTGCTTCCACTTTCTTGCGCCCAGCTCCTCAGATTCGTCTATCCTATCCGACCTCCCTTGGTCAACGCTTGTTCTTCACCGACCGCGACGATATTAGAGCACTCGAGGCCTAGAGAGTCTTTCATTTTCACGCTCCTCATACCCTTGTACCCCTTTGCCCGATATCTTCATTTTTCATTTCCATTGTTCCTGTCTGATTAGTGATACATAGAGGATGGTTGCCTAAATGTACTTCCTCTTGAAACAATAATAATTACCACAACAACCACCACCACACCCCTTGTGTATCAACCATTACTGAATTAGCAGTTACTTAGTGTATTTCCTAGGGCAATGTGGGAAAACTTCTAGAAATCGGCTACATTGTTCCTCAGTTGTATTTGCTTTAAGATCATGGAATCTTTGCTCCCATGGGCTGTGAGAAATGTTTAGAGAACACGTTTATTATTGGTATTACAACTAATTTAAGTTTAACAGTCATTTTTCACTTTAGCTGCAATGTTTCACTTATCCAGTGTTGAAATTTGCTCAAGGAACGCCTCAAGGGATATGTCTGTCTGGCTGTCTACCATTAGTGAGCATATTTAAATAAAAGTTCACCACTTTTAGTGCAGACACAGCGGAATATATTAAATTCCATATCATTATTTACGACCGGAACACAGAAATAACGATATTACAAGTCGCAGACAAGTTGGGGATACCTTTCAATAACAACTGGCAACGTTTCTACATAATTTACACTAGACGCGATGATCGAATGGTTACAGGGAAATATATAATTAGGTCATTCTTTAAGGTAAGTATATAAACCCATCAGCTGGTGCATTTATTTCAACCCTCAGGGTTTGCTGTGTCATTTAAATCAGGTCGCTGTTGTTTTGCATTCGAGAGATGGTGGGTTCGAACCCCACTGTCGGTAACCCTGAAAAATAATTTCGGATTTTCCCGTTTTTACACCTGGAAGGTACTGGAGATGTTCCTTAATTAGAGCCGGGGTTACTTTCTTCAGCATCTGGGTCAGTGCGACTTACAACCAATAGAAAAGGACAACACGATTTTGACATAAATTGTTGGGAGTCATCTGAAATTAAAGATACAAATATATGACGCGATGTTTCCTGGTAAACATGCGGGCTGCGATGTGAAGTATTGATGGATGACCATGACTGAGAGACATATTATCAAAGAGCGGTGTTAGAGTACACATGGTCGATGTGACCTTGCAGACTGTGATGTGAAGTATTGATAGATGGCGATGACTGCGAAACATACTATCAAAGAGGGGCGTTAGGGTACAAATGGTCGATGTGATCTTAAAGGCTGTGGTGTGAAGTATTGATGGATGGCCATGACTGCGAGACATATTATCAAAGACGGCCGTCAGAGTACAGATGGTCGATGTGATATTGCAGGCTGTGATATGAAGTATTGAGTGATGACAATGACTGAGATGTTTATATAGAAGGCGCTTTTACCAAAGAGGCGCCATCTCTTCATAGTCTAGACAAATGATTATTTCATTTATGGTAGTTTTATGGGTCCTGAGTCAGTTCCCCTTCCGATGCACTGAATCCTAATTTGTCATTTTAAAACAATAGATGCAAACGTTATAAATTCCAGTGTTTTTTACTGAAAGACGTATAATTTCATAATTTGACAACAGTTTTTCCTCAGGTATTCCTCATTTCCTCTATTCGTAATTAGTAACCACGCACTCCCAAATGTAGCTGTCCCTGTGGATCAGTGGTAAATTGTCGGCCACCGGATCCCAATATAGCAGATTCAAACCCGGCAGAGGTAGTCTGATTTTTGAAGGGTGGAGGAAAGTCCATTCGACTCTCCATGTCGTACGGTGTCGGCATTTGAAAGATCTCTGGTGAGAAACTTGGTGTTTACCCGATAAAATTAATTACATCTCAACTATAGACGCCCAAGAGTGTTTTAGTTTACTCGGTCTGCCATCTAGTAGGCCTAGAGTAGAACGAAACGTCGAAATTGACGAGCAGACAGCAAGATGGCGTCAAATTGAAATGTCTGCACACGGTAGCTGAGGCCATACATTATTATTAGGTGCGGGCATGAATGGGTCTATCTAAGACAGTCAAAAGATGTATTAACATTTTCAAAGTAGTGTTACGGTATATTTCTTTTCTCGGTTATCTTTTTCCTTTTTTCCCTTTCAGAAATACGATTTTAAAAAATTCAGGTACGAAATTTTACTTAGAAGGTGATTGAACAACTCCTTGAAAATCGAATGACAACCACCTTGAGCTCGAGCTCACTAATTATACATTCCCCAATGAACGCTGCGGCTCCTTTCAAAAACAGTCAAGGGAACGACCCTTCGAATTTCTTTTAGAGAGTATTCAAAATATACAATGTTTGAAGAGCACCATTTGCTCCGCAAAATTATCTAGGAGACCACACCGGCCTTTAAAAGCACCATTTAACCATTACAAAGATCGAGCGTCTTTGCACTATGGAAACCTAGTTCCAGATAGGTCCAGGCCTATCAAAGGCACAACCTACATTTTACAATTCAAACAGTATTCACTGTCTTAAACACTCAACAGTCTAACCTCGCAACATAAAAGAATGAAACTGAAGTTTACAGGAGCATCGAATACCCATTCTACCGGGCCTTTGTGAGAGAAAAAAGAAGCAGGTTAAAGTTATTGGCCCAAAAATCAAAATCAAAATGACATGGAGGCGGACACTCGCACTCCTTGAAATTTGCACTTAAAAGATTTGGGCTTCAGGCCCGAAGTTACAGAGGTGACTAGATGGAAAAAATAAGTTACAAGAGCTACAGACATAAAACGGTTACAAAGTCATAGCCACCTGAAATTCAAGTTGATAGGGAACGCGAGAGTGTGGTACACTCTCTTTTCGCAAATTTCCACTAAGTATCTTAGGATTGTTTGATATTCAGATTAGAGGATGAAATTTACATTATTGAAGATTGGAAATTTAAGGTTACCTTATTAAAGATTGGAAACCTTAACATCGAGAAAGCTTTCAGAGGCTATCACATAGTTATAAAATGGCTGCCATTACCTTAATCTGATGGAATAATCGATAATGGGTGAGACGCCCCCGCCTCCACTATTAACACACACTCAGTAGACTGGACGATCAATAAGACAACTTGGTCGAAAAATGTGACGGGCCTTTATACCCGACAGGAAGGTTCTAGAGAGGTCTGGGCTAAGGCCCGACACACCCCCAATTTTCATTGGTTAATTAAATAACTACAAGACGGATCTCGTTGGTTAAATGTAAATAAACGAAACTATCTATTGGCCAGCCTCCAATGTTGGTGGGAAGAGATCGAAATACTGACAATTTTAACCCACCAAATCAAAGAATAATCAACTCAGTGTAGTAAACCTTAAAATAAAAAAAATACTTTAGGATTTTAATAGGTCCTCTTCACACTAGAGGGCAAAATATAAGTTTTTTGGTAGAGATATCTGTAGAGAAAAGTCCAAACTTCTTAGACTAGTTGTTGCGACCTTCATATATCAGATGACATTCTTCAAGGCGCTCCATTTGAATGAACGGAGTGGATGTACCTCGCGGTACAATAATAATAATAATAATAATAATAATAATAATAATTGTACCGGGCGGTACACCTCTACACCGTTTATTTAAAAGTTGCGCCAGTTGAAACTCCCCTTCTGGAGGAAGGTTGAACTTTATCTACTCTATTAATTCTCTACTTTCTCAGAAGATGTCACCACGTGGAAAATTTTGAGTTTTTGAACTGTGTCACTTTTGATGTGTTTTTGTTTAGCTTGAAGTAAGAAGTGTGAACTTTCTCTTCTAGAGGACACTACTGAAGATCAACAATAGTGCAACCTAGTGCGGAGTCAAAGAACTATTTTGTTGAAGAAATTTTTATTTCAAATGTTTGTTCTTTGCTAAATTTCTTTCTGTTATTGTTTAAGTTGGCTGTATACCCCTCTCTTTCCCCTTGTTTTGCATGTAGCCAATCCCGAATTTCTTAAATTAATTTCTATCCAATCAGATGTATCTTCCCCCAACTTGAATCGATTGCGGGGTCCTAGCCAATAAAATAATTGTGGGCGGGTGTTTTCATTCCCCTAACGCCTAGAACCTTCCACGAGAGGTTATAAACTGCTGATTTTTGGGTCTCCGTGCCACTTCTGTTCCATCTTTCAGTGTATTAAGTACATCGCAGGAGGCGGGTAGCGCCTCTTTCTTCTGCAGCGGTCAACAATAAGGTAATGGCCGATTAATAAATTCTTTCTTTTCTTGCTCAGCAGTTTAACTCTCGGGGCGGGTGCGAAGCGTTCTACCATGTAACCTTTTCCTAAAATGTAACTACTCTTTTCTTCGATTCTCTTGTAAAGCTACATTCTGGGATAGAGAGTGCTAACCCTCTCGAGCTCCCACTCATATTGTTTTGAGGTGAACTTATTTTTCTCAACCTATTCTTCGATAATGTAAAACAAATTGTTCTCTTCTTAAGTCACCTCTTTAGTATGGGATTAGCCCTTGTATTAACGGCCTAGCGCCAAGTAGGTCTTAATCAAAGTGTATTAGGAGTGCAAGTTCGCCTCCTCTCAAATTGTTTTAGAGGTCATTTAATTAACCTTCTTGTCATTTAATAGACCTCAGTAGGTTGGGTATTTTACCCCTGTGTATATGTCCTTTGAGGACAGCTTAAAGGTGGAGTTTGGTGTGGCCTGGGAGAGGCTGAAAATTGAGAGCGAGTGGCTCTTTTGAAAATGGTATATTGTATGCCTCGAGGAGGCTTTTCAGTGTAATTTGGAGCAAGGGCTCCTAGGTATGAATGGGGTTTTCTGCCCCTCTGTTAAAATTGTGTTTGGGGTAAAACTGAGCTGATTGCCCAAGAATTATGTTTCTGAAGCCCCAAATGGGGTACCTATGTAAATGTATTTTTCAATTGTGTTTCGGCTACTAAGTACCTGTCCTATTTGTTGTTACCTAATTTTGAAAAGAAAATATAACCTTGTTAAATTTTACGTTAACTTTAATTCCGTAGTTTGAGACCCATTCACGCCCGCACCTTCTTACACCTCTACCTACCATCAAAACGCGGTAACAAGTGGTAGCAGAGCGTGGTTGAATGGGTCTCAATTTAGCCCCTTTTGACGGCTAAACACTGTTTTGATCCGAACTCTAACCATTTTCTCAGTTGCTGGAAATTTTTTATTGAGGTTGTTCTAAATTTTTCCGTCATCATGCCCGGCCCTCGCGATGTTCTCCTCCTTAACTATTTGCGCAAAGAGGAGTTGATCTACGAATTAACTATTAGAAACGTGCAATCTGGAGGCACGGTTGCTATCGACACTAACAAACTTAGAGAGTCCCTTGATTTGCCCATTTCCATCCCCAATTTGGGAGAGAAAGAAATTGATGACTCTCTTACCACGATCGTCGAGAATATTTCTGGGCTAGCATCTGTAGTTAGTTTTTTTGATGAAAATGATCCGTCTCCTAATCAAATTAAGCGTGTGCAAGGCAGACTATATCACTTTTCAAATAGAGTTAATGATCTGTTGTCTCTAAAGGTGAATGACGTTCAGAGGAAGGAAGCTAATACGCTCCTTGAAACTATTTCTGAATTGTCTAGTAAAGTCACTCAATTGTTAACTGGGGAAGTCCCTCCCAAATCTGATCAGCCCACCATAGTGAATGCAGGTAGTGAGGAAGCGCCTCCCAAGGGAGAAGTCAATAGGATAACCGTTGCTGCTCAAACTATCCCGGCCCCATTGGACACCGAATCTGAACGCCGTGCATCGTTGAGTAACATCCGTTCTGAATTAACTTCCTTACCATTGAAACCTTTACCTACTATGTCACCCGGGTTTAGCAGCTTGCCTCATCCATTGGCAATGTTGCTCAGAGGTATTTCTAAGTTTTCTGTTAACACCACCAGTGATGTAATTTCATTTTTAAGATTTCTAGTTGAATTTCAGGATCACGCCCTTGTGTTTTCTCTTTCCCCTTGTCAAATTTTGCAAATTATCTATCCTTATGCTATTGGTGTTCTCTCAGATAAAACAGTAAGAGCTATTGCTGAACAGTCATCTATTGAAGATTTTCACGCACACTTGCTTGCAAATTTCATTCCTGCCCGCGCGAGGTCATCTCTGATTCAGAAATACTATTATCGGGTACAGCGCTTGGATGAAAACTTGGCTGATTTCATACAGGACATTAAGTTTTATACTAGGGTGTTTGCTCTCCACTTCCCTGAGGATCAGATCGTGCAAGCTATTGTTGAAGGGATCTCCCCACCCTACAGGTCATATTTGTGTTTCGCGGCATGCCCGCAAACTTTCTCGGAACTTGAAGCATTGGCCGTCTCAGCGGAAGGAGTTAGATACGCCGATTCCTTGCGTGTTGCGAAAGAACCCCCGCCTTCCTTTAGTAACACTCGGCCTCCACCTCGCCGATCAGTCACCCCTCGTAAATGTTATGCTTGCGGGTCGCCTGACCATCTGCGCAGTAAGTGTCCTCTGATCAAGTCTAGTAGGGCAAATAATGGAGCTGGTTCATCACAGGGCTGTTTTAAATGTGGGGCTTTCTCACATATCTCCAAGAATTGTCCCAATTCGAATAGCACCCCCTCCTGCTCAACTTCTGGGGTAACTTCCAACAACAGTCAAAAGTGACTAGTGGCTTCGGCTGAGTCAACTAATCCATCTTCCCAAGGCTCAGCCCCTGGCAAAAAGGTCGAGAATTCAGGGAACGATAAGTCTTCGAATACATCTTTTGAATGCCCCAAAGAGTGTCTTAGGATTGCGGCGGATATCCCCGCACCTGTTCCTTTTCTTAAGATTGAGATAAATAACGAACCTATAACAGCTCTATTAGATTCAGGCAGTGTTTGTTCCATTATTTCGGCTGAATGGTACTCCAAATTGAAATCTGTTTGTAAACTACCTGTCTATGACTCTTCTCCTGTTAAATATGTTTCGGCTAATACATCTCCATTAGAAATTCTAGGTTCTTTACTGGTCAAAATTCGTATTTTTAAGTTTACATGGAAAATCAAACTGTTTGTGGCTAAGCACTTGTCTTGCCCCATCATACTGGGAGCGGACTTTATTGCTCACACTGGTCTTGTGCTCGATCTCCAGTCTAGGTCGTGCACATTCAAATTTGCTTCTAGTTGTAAAATCCCACTATTAACGTGTAATTCTGTGTCATGTTTCTCTATTTCGCCTACCCAGGATGAGATGTTGTTAGACCTTAGACATCTACCTGAGGAGCAGGCTAATAGTATTCGTAAATTATGTCAGTCATTTCCAGAGGTATTCACTGATACTCTTGGTGTTACTGATCTTATTGAATACAAAATTGAGGTCACGGATTCGATTCCTGTCCGGTTTCCACCTTATAGGCTATCTCCACCTAAAATGAAGGCTCTGAAAGAAATCATCGATCAGATGTTGAAGGATGGTATTATTAGGCCCTCTAAGTCGGCGTATTCATCGCCTATTTTTCTAGTCCCGAAACCCCAAGGAGGCTTCAGGCCTGTCATTGATTACAGGGCTCTCAATCGGAAGGTGGTGTTGCAATCTGTGCCCCTTCCTGACCTTCATTCTTGTTTTTCATGGTTTCGTAAGGCCAAGTTCTTCACTATCTTGGACTTGAATCAGGCCTATAATCAAATTCCCCTGGCCGAAGAGTCTAAACACCTTACAGCGTTTGCCACGGACTGGAATTTATACGAATACAACCGCGTGCCTTTCGGGCTCCCCACGGGGGCAGCTGTGCTCACTAGGCTACTAGATAGGGTCTTCTCCGACATCAAATTTGAATACTTATATCACTACTTGGATGATGTCGTCGTGTTTTCGGAGACCTTCGAAGAACATCTAGATCATCTGCGAGAAGTTCTGAATCGCCTTCGTAAGGCTGGGTTAACTGTTAAGTTGTCCAAGGTTGCCTTTGCTAAGCCCTCTATGTCTTTCCTAGGGCATATTGTGTCACCTGATGGTGTAGCAGTCGATCATTCTAGAACACAGGCCATCCGTGATTTTAAACCTCCCAAGGACATTAAAGGCATCGCCAGGTTTATTGGTATGGTGAATTTCTTCAGAAAGTTCATTCCTAACTTTGCTAATAGAGCGGCGCCCTTAAACCTTCTTCGTAGGAAAGGCATCAAATTCGAGTGGGGACCTTCTCAACAAGCCGCTTTTGAAGATCTGAAATTAGCTCTCTGTAATGCCCCTGTCCTTGCTATGCCTGATTTCTCAAAGAAATTCATCGTCCAAACGGACGCGTCGTCGTCAGCTGTAGCTGCAGTCCTTCTTCAAGAGACTGAACTAGGGAGGCGACCCATCGCCTATGCATCTAGGACTTTGTCGGCTCAAGAAGCCAAGTATTCCATCTATGAGCTCGAAGGTTTGGCAGTCTTATTCGCCTTAGAGAAGTTCCGTCTCTATCTGGAACATGTCAAATTCGACCTGGAAACAGATAATCAAGCCTTAAGCTGGGTCTTAGGTAGGCCGCGTCGTACTGGTCGTATAGCCCGTTGGGCCATTCGTATTTCTGCCTTCCAATTCGATGTCAGGCATATCAGAGGTACTGAAAATGTTGTTGCTGATGGACTCAGCCGTATGTTTTCAAACGAGGTCGAGACCCACGAACCGGTCGACAGTTCATCACCTTCCGAGTCCATACTATCCGAGGTTAATGCCATCCTAACAGATGCTCCCATGCTTTTTAGAGATATTGATAAATACCAACGTGAAGATCCGACGCTGGCTCCGATAATGGAAACCCTTTCTTCTGGGGAACAGGTTGTCCCTTATGTTCTGAGGAATGGTGTTCTATGTTGCCCATCGAGGCACGATAAGATGATGAAAGTTGTCGTTCCAGCCGTTCTGGTACCTATGATCTTCAAGTATTATCATGAGACCCCATTAGGAGGGCATCTTGGAATCTTTAAAACCCGTGAAAAGATTCGTGAAATGTTCATCTGGAAAGGTATGGACGGTGAAATCCGTGAACTTGTAAAAGCTTGTAAATCATGTTTGCTGAGTAAACCCACCATGTCCACCAAGGTAGGCCTTTTGTCTTCGCATCAAGCGTCGCGCCCCATGGAACGCCTGTATATTGATTATGTAGGACCCTTCCCCCAGTCAAAGGGTAATGCCAACAAGTTCATCTTTGTATGTGTAGATGGTTTTACCAGATTTTCTTGGTTATTTCCGACTAAGCTGGCTACCGCTCAGTCCACCATTACCTGTCTAAATTCCATTTTTGCTTCTTTTGGTCCGTCCCAATATATTGTATCTGATAATGCTAAGGCGTTCACATCAAATCTTTTTCGTAAATTCTGTTTTGACTTGTCCATCTCTCATGTAACTACTTCTGCTTATTACCCTCAACCATCTCTGGCTGAACGGGTTAACCGTAATCTCAGGTCTGCACTTATTGCCTATCATCATGAAGATCATTCCAGGTGGGACACGTCCCTGCATTGGATAGCTTTTGCTTTGAATTCGGCGGTTCATGAATCTCACAAGTTTACTCCAGCTTCTTTGATGTTCAAGTTTGTTCCCAACTCGCCGCTCTCTAACCTCTGGTCTCTGAATGACATTCTACCCGAGACAATAGATCCGGATAACATTAAAGATCTTTGGAAGAAGGCTAAAGCCAATCTTAAAGTGTCTCATGAAAAGGTTAGGGAAAGGTATGATCGTGGACGGAGATCCACCCCTTTGAAGGTAGGTGACCAGGTTATGGTCAAAAATTTTGTTCCCGCGGGCAAGCTTGCCCCCAGATTCCATGGGCCATGCATCATTCTCGATTTTCTCACACCGGTTACATTGTTAGTAAGCAATCCAGCCACCGAGAGGATATTTAGGGTTCACCTGTCCCAGGTGAAACCGGTGTAAAGTTTGTGTCAACTTGCTTCATATAATTTGATAGGAATATGATGGTTATATTTTTTTTTGAGTTCCACTTTTAAGGCATTCTGCTCCTTCTATTTTATTTTATACGTAAGCATTTCTGTAAACCTCCCCCGATTGTTAAACTGCCATCCTGTCCTTGTCACGGCCATTACCACGCTCCCGTCTCCTGCTCCACTAAATACAGTGGCTGGCTTAGATGAAATGCCATAGATATCGCCACGCCGCTGGCCCCTCAATCTACATGCTTGTGCCCTCAAAAAAAAAAGATGACGGTCCAACACAATTTTGCCGCCGAGCTTTTATGTTTCAGTGCCCCCGCAGCCGCGCAGCGCCGTGCAGCAACTGGGGAGGGGGATGGGCCCCCTCCTCTCCAGCGAGGACGACATGTGTACGGCGAGCCGGAGCTCTCCTCCCGGCCAAGGCTGATGTGCGGCGCACGACCTGCTACTGGCCCGCAGCCTGTATATGTTCACCGCGGGCGCGGCGTATTTCAACACCTCTGCTCCCCTCATAGTGCGGGCGAGCGGTATCTCAGGGTACTTGAGGGGTCCGAGCGGCCTCCTTTCGACGCAAGCTGCAACGGCCGGTCTGGCCATCCAACTTAATCTACATCAACTACATGGACAGTCACCATAAGCAATAATTACACTTGGGAATTCAACAACAATATTTGGTGGACATTGCAAAATTTTCTTCACTTTTAAGTAGTAAAAGTTTATCTTCAGAAATTCAAATTCTACAAACATAAAGACTTTCATTCACCTGCAACAACAACATTTTGAAACTGAATTAAGAAATCTTGTAAATGCTCCTGCTATCTATCTTCATATCAACATCATTACTTGGACTTTGTTTCAAACTGATCTCATGCGTCACCCCTGGAGGAACTTTTGGGGGGGGAGGTCTGTACCGGGCGGTACACCTCTACACCGTTTATTTAAAAGTTGCGCCAGTTGAAACTCCCCTTCTGGAGGAAGGTTGAACTTTATCTACTCTATTAATTCTCTACTTTCTCAGAAGATGTCACCACGTGGAAAATTTTGAGTTTTTGAACTGTGTCACTTTTGATGTGTTTTTGTTTAGCTTGAAGTAAGAAGTGTGAACTTTCTCTTCTAGAGGACACTACTGAAGATCAACAATAGTGCAACCTAGTGCGGAGTCAAAGAACTATTTTGTTGAAGAAATTTTTATTTCAAATGTTTGTTCTTTGCTAAATTTCTTTCTGTTATTGTTTAAGTTGGCTGTATACCCCTCTCTTTCCCATTGTTTTGCATGTAGCCAATCCCGAATTTCTTAAATTAATTTCTATCCAATCAGATGTATCTTCCCCCAACTTGAATCGATTGCGGGGTCCTAGCCAATAAAATAATTGTGGGCGGGTGTTTTCATTCCCCTAACGCCTAGAACCTTCCACGAGAGGTTATAAACTGCTGATTTTTGGGTCTCCGTGCCACTTCTGTTCCATCTTTCAGTGTATTAAGTACATCGCAGGAGGCGGGTAGCGCCTCTTTCTTCTGCAGCGGTCAACAATAAGGTAATGGCCGATTAATAAATTCTTTCTTTTCTTGCTCAGCAGTTTAACTCTCGGGGCGGGTGCGAAGCGTTCTACCATGTAACCTTTTCCTAAAATGTAACTACTCTTTTCTTCGATTCTCTTGTAAAGCTACATTCTGGGATAGAGAGTGCTAACCCTCTCGAGCTCCCACTCATATTGTTTTGAGATGAACTTATTTTTCTCAACCTATTCTTCGATAATGTAAAACAAATTGTTCTCTTCTTAAGTCACCTCTTTAGTATGGGATTAGCCCTTGTATTAACGGCCTAGCGCCAAGTAGGTCTTAATCAAAGTGTATTAGGAGTGCAAGTTCGCCTCCTCTCAAATTGTTTTAGAGGTCATTTAATTAACCTTCTTGTCATTTAATAGACCTCAGTAGGTTGGGTATTTTACCCCTGTGTATATGTCCTTTGAGGACAGCTTAAAGGTGGAGTTTGGTGTGGCCTGGGAGAGGCTGAAAATTGAGAGCGAGTGGCTCTTTTGAAAATGGTATATTGTATGCCTCGAGGAGGCTTTTCAGTGTAATCTGGAGCAAGGGCTCCTAGGTATGAATGGGGTTTTCTGCCCCTCTGTTAAAATTGTGTTTGGGGTAAAACTGAGCTGATTGCCCAAGAATTATGTTTCTGAAGCCCCAAATGGGGTACCTATGTAAATGTATTTTTCAATTGTGTTTCGGCTACTAAGTACCTGTCCTATTTGTTGTTACCTAATTTTGAAAAGAAAATATAACCTTGTTAAATTTTACGTTAACTTTAATTCCGTAGTTTGAGACCCATTCACGCCCGCACCTTCTTACACCTCTACCTACCATCAAAACGCGGTAACAATAATAATAATAATAATAATAATAATAATAATAATAATAATAATAGGAGGTAAAAGAAGGCTGGGGCATGAATGGGTGGATAGGGAAAAGATAAAGTAGCAATTTAAAACTTGAAAGTTTTTGGAATATATATACAGTATATCTCTCCTCCTTTTTTCTTTTCTTTTCAAACTTTATACTTTGCTAAGCAAATAACAAAAATCAGGTACAAGGTCTAGCTCGTGGCTTGAGTAACAATATTAGAAAAATCAGGTAACAATTTAAACCTGAGCTTGAAGCTCCCTAGTTACAGCATTAACAGCGCACTCTCAGGGAGACGGAACTCTCAAATTTTTACATCTGTAGAAAGAACGTCTTTGCTCTAAACAATTACTATTTAGGAGACTGTTCTCGAAAATTTTCACGTTCCAGGCCTATTAAGGCACTTACCTACATTTAACAAAACCAAACACTAGATACTGTCTTAAAGGTTCAAGAGTCTGATTTACCAAGACACAAAAAGAAAAAAATAGAAGCTGCCTTTAACAGGGGTAACAAGTACCCATTCTAGGTGGCCTTATTTGAAAACAAGAGATTAAAGTTATTGGCCGAAAAGCAAAATGTTACTAGGCGAACCCTTGCAGTCCTTTGGAATTCACCAGAACATCATTAAAACCCTATGTGGGCTTATGGCCCGAAGTTACAGTGGCTATGCCTATACTACGGAGGCGACTAGATGGAGAGAAAGTTTACAAAATTAGGTGATATATTTTAAATACAAAATTATAGTCACCTCAATATCAATTTGAGAGGGAATACAATAGGGTTCCTCACTCTTTATTACCTAAGTTCGATTAAGTTTTTTGACTTGTTTGAGGATTTACATTGAGAAATAAAGTTACATTGCGAAAGAAATTGGAAACCTTCCCCTTGAGCTAGCTTTCAAAGACTATTACATAGTCAAACAGAGTCTGCCATTACGGTGAGCTGGTGGACCTCCCGAAGATGGACGAGGCGGCCCTTCCCCCTATCTCCCTTACGAACACACTCTAAACCTCTTGAAAGGAGCGATCACAGACCACATGGCCCGAATGGTTCCAGCTTTTAAATCGGAGAGGAAGGTTCCGGATTTCTCTGGGCCGAGGCCCTGATACACCCACAATTACTATTGGTTAATTTAATAAATATCAAATTTTCTGATTGGTTACTTAAATAAATGTAGAAAATTTCTTATTGGCTGAAATATAAGGTTGGTGCGAAAAGATAGAAGTGTTGATAACTTTAGAACACCAAAAATAATTTACAAACAATTCAGTTTTACCAACTAATGAATACTAAATTTATCTTTAACTTTAATTTCCCATCCTCTTCATCAGAGGCAGTGCCAAGCTTGACTGTAGAGACATCTGCGAAAATCGTTCGAACTTTTTCCACTAGCAGTTTCGAAGTTTACATTATGGATGGCCTTCGAACAGGCGCTTATTTTAAATGAGCAGGGTGAGTGTATCTCCGGTACAATTATTATTATTATTATTATTATTATTATTATTATTATTATTATTATTATTATTATTATTACTACAAAATGTAATAGGGGTTGTCTGGCAGAGAGATAAAGGGAATCGTTTTTCGGCCTGAAGGCCGTCGGAAAGAGGAAGATATTTAGAAATGACACTTTCACTTTTGAAATATGTTCTAAAAAGCCTACAACCAATATGAGTGCCGGGTTAATTCCTAGCAGTAAAGGTGACCAAGTGTGAAACCCGTTCTATTGTACCTAGTATGGAGATTACGAATAGGGAAGCCTTTTGTGTCCAACCGTTGAAGTGGATGTACTTAATTGGCTCTGCTCTATTAACTCCTACCAAAACGGGAAACGGTAGATAGAATATATTGAATAAGAGGAAGAGAAGGACTACGGGCAGCTTGAACATGAATGGAAAACCTAATTCCCTGGCGGACAATAGAGAACAAGTTCTGACGAAAGTAAGAAAGATGACAATCAGGGGCGTGGCACTGGTAAGAGGTACTGGTACGACCTAGCTACTAGCATGAGGCAGTGGTAAGACCTAGCTACCAGTCCAGTGGTCGCTAACCCACGCTCTATGTTGAGAATCTATGGGGACCCTTTTGATTTGCCTCTTATACAAGCTGGGTGTAATTGGAATGCATTATACAGCCAAAGGAATATAGTCTCCGGGAGAGTCGCTTTGTTCGTCTACAAGCTCTCCGAACTCGCCAAGTTACAACATTTCTACGTACGGCAGTGACCAATCAGAAACAGACTTCCAGAGACCAGTTTAAGATCCCGGCAACGCACTCAAGTACCTAAACTGGACACAGGAGTTTGCAATTCTGGAAAAGATGCGGGAGGCGATTTCATCCGATAGTTGTAAAATCTACCGTTACTTTCGGCAGGGTATTTGTTGTGGTGTGGGCAGTATTAATTCATCATAAGAAAGCCGACGTTATGATCATTCGCAATGACAAGATTTTAGTACCACAAGTGATTCCACAATTAAAGCAGCGCAATCGAGCCAGAAGTCCATTACCAAGATTGGGGAAGAAGGTCTGCCTCAACTGGACGTGCAGCGCCTTGTCGGAAGCATGAGAAGGTGTTGTAACGCTGTTCTCCATGCGAGGGGTTGGCAATAATGCTTATTTGGACGGTTAATGACTACGTATTCATTTAAAATATGACAAAGGATCACCTTCCGTATGATAAGTTGTGCAATGATGTGGTTTAGTGAGTATCTAATGAACGCTTTCTATTTCAGTTCTTAATTGTTGGCAAAAGAATGGTTTGTTTACACTGCAGATCTGTTTCAACTTCAACGTGTATAAGTATCATATAATAATCTTTCCAGTAATTTCAACCAAACTTGGCACACAAACGGGTGGGGAGTGTGTGACATATCAATTTAATCGAAAACGATCGAGTTTAGTATCGAACCCACAGTTTTTGGAGTTGCTTAGATGAATAATTATGAATCTCTGGATGCTGTTCAAGTCCAAGTTCAGCCACGATGAGCTCAGGGTTTGGAGGGACGAAAAAGACCGCGATTGGTGTAGAATCCACAATTTTTGGAGTCACTATGCTGATTGGTGACAACCCCAGCGACAGTTGAACTCTAGTACATCATATCTATAGCACGACGCGTAAATATATACAGTATCACATTTATTTGGAATAACGAACTACTTCCCAGGCAATCTGGGCTGTCACAAGGACAAAATAATATAAAATCATACATAAAATAAGAACTGTAAAACAACAAAAAGCTTTGTAAAATATCAACCAACGTCGCAAATTACAAAATATACAAAAATTCTCTTCATAAATAAGCGACTGTAATACAAATCCTAAGAGTACTTTCGAACATGTACCTGGGCAGCTGGGGTGCTACAGGTAGTTAACAAATTACGTTATCCAATTTCATTTATGAGCCTTGTGTTCGCCTTTTTGCGGCTTCCACATTGATGTCTTTAATATCTCCACGTTTACGCTGGATTAAAGCAACATCCTATTACGACTTTTATTCACAGGATTATTCGCTGTAGAAAGGGTCGCTGTTTATACGCCATGATATATAATGCACGATACCACACATCGCTCATATAATTCATTTGCATTTACAGCGCAATTTAACTGATCCTCTAAGCTGCGAAGTACTGCGATTCTTGTCTATTACCGGCAATGTCATAATTAGGGAAATCATTTTAGGCACTAATAGGTTAGAATACAACAGTATTTAACCAAGGCGCAAGTTTTTTTCTACCCGCACAACTGATCTGTAGTGAGAGTTGCATACATATTAGGGATCTCAACAATCAGAACCCCTAAAAGTTATTCACCTCACATACAAAAGTGTAGAGTGGCTAGATCATACTTACGCCTTGTTCAAATACGTTTGCAATCTAACGTATTAGTCCCTACAGTTCCTTTCCCTAGTCAAAAACGTTCTTCCTCTCAACTACTTAAAAGGATTTTGACAGCAAAATCAATAACATAAACTTGTCCGTGTTAGATGGAGTCTAAGCTTAATAACATTTACCTTGTGATGATTAATCGTATGGCATTACACATCGCCATTACATCTACAGAGTGGTCCACAAGATACTTATCGAGTGAATGGTTGGGTGATTTAGGTCACGCAACTATGAGCTTGCATCAGGGAGACAGTGTGTTCGAACCTTCCAGTCGGCAGCGCTGACTATGGTTTTCCATGGATTCCCATTTTCACACCAGGCAAATGCTGGGGTTGTACTTTACTCAAGGCCACAAGCAGTTCCTTCTCACTGCTACCTTTTCCTATCCCATCATTGCCATAACACCTATCTGCGTCGGTGCGACGTAAAGCAATTTGTAAAGAAAGAACAAGCTCCTGAACAATCGTGAGGACATACAACCCACCTGACACTATTAGTACTTGAGGTTGATATTTGTCTGCTTGCCACCAGCGTGTCAGCAAAGTTAAACGACTCAACACTGCGCAGAATGAAGGACCAAATGCTGTCGGCATGCCAAGATGGGAGGACCATTTCACGAATAGGCTTGTTATTGTGCGCTGTTATAATAATGAACGGCTTAATATGATTTATTTGATTTATTGTGCTGTGATATCAGTAGGGGTGGAGCATAAGTGACCGCTGTTAAACACGAGTTACAGATAGGACGTACAAATTTAACCCTGGATGAATAAGGTGTAGTTCTTCAGCACTACGGGTATGATGGGGTGAATGCGAACCCCACACATTGAAGTTGAAATATGATGAGTAGAAACATTTTGAACTTCCCTTTGATGTATTGAAGATACTAATCTAACATTATGTTATTAATTTAATGTAAAGAAAAGTACGTCCTTTAAATGGTATAGACAGTACATAAAATACAATAAATATGGTCACAAGAGAGGTTTCTAAAATGTACTTTTCAGAAAAGATGTTCTGTTCTCACATTTCAGTCAATGCACGATTTTTTCCTGATATAATGGTCTGTTACAAACACCACAGAAAACTTTGGTTTTGTATTCTTTATTTCTAGGACGGTCATAGCATATTACTTGAGATCCAGAAGGCCTCTGAGTTGGAGCTCTGACTGGAACTCCCTTGCATAGCTGCTCTACAAGTGCTGTCTTGATAGAGATCGTTTCAAGCGTCAACTGCTCCCCTAACGTCAGTAAAATAACGTCTAGATTTGTTAAACTTCGACCTGCTCAAGTTAGGTTATGGCGAATGTCAATGTAGCCATTTTGACAAGCTCCATTCAGCAGATTCAGCAGATCACGTATGTTTGTCATCATTGCCTTGATGTATTACACAATTACGCAATTATATCACTAAAGCATGTACACAATTAAATCTGAAATGGTTAAATATATGTAATGTATATATTGTTCAGAAATGATAATAAATAGTTCTGTGAAATTGCACAAGAAAAGTGATCACTTTGTGTAAGGTGGGGTGAGAATTTGTCCTAAGGTCAGTGCTCAGAAACCGATAAACACACAGACCGAAGGTCACAGTGGCACTGACTACCTGCTAGGGAGATAATAAAAGTCAGGGAAGATGAAAAATTTCATTACTACCAATTTCAAACCACCCCAGAACAAAAATGCTCTGGGGTGTGGCTGAACCCCGCCTTAATCATTCAACGTCGAAGTGAAAGGAGTGTGCATTATTAGTGCGCCTCCAGGGAGACAGAAGTGCGTCATCATTGTGAATGAATAGGTAAGTTCTTTTAGAAGTTCAAAATGGAACTTCTATTTCAATGCTGTTCTTACATTTTCATTGCAGCCATGTAAGGCAGAGCATCTGTTCTGAAATGATAACAAAATGCTATCTTGAGTATGTATTCGCCATGAACACTACGCCTGTAAAAAGATCACATGTATCACAATCGAGTTCCTGAGAGAAGAAAACTGGCAGCCAACATGATCCACCTTTGTGTGCAACTAGGCTATTTGAAAGGAAACCTCATAAAAAAGTCGTTTCAGATGCTGCCTGGAATGGCTCTCATATTGGTACACCAGTATTAGTATTACATAAAAATCAGCCAATCAAAATTATTCACACGTATTAAGAGCTAGTTTTTTCCATTGAATAAGATATTTTTGTTAATTTCTCTGTAAAATTCGCGGCACATTCATTGAAGAGGATCTCTTGTGTGCAAGTTGCCTGCTTGCAAAACTTGACAAATATGATACAGAATAATATCCGCTACATTTAAAATTCAAATGTGTAGCTCGTATTCTACACACGAAATGCTAATCTGTAGTTAAAATATAGCAAAGTTATTTTTAATGACTTACGCCACGTTACCCTTATGACATAGCAGCTTAGAGGAGCTAATGTTTAAATGGCCGTGTAGCTTGAAACCCTCGCCCTTTCAATACAATTCTTTAATTAATTGTGCTGTTGGTTTAGTGTCTCTGTATCCAGTTTTATGATTTTTGGAGTGCCGGAATTTAGTTTCGTAGGAGATCTGTTGGCACGAGGCTGGCGTATTTTTGCAACCATACAAATAAATAAAATGGAAGCGTATGTAATGTCAAGAAAACAGCAAGTATATACGGTACTTATAATCAAAAAACAATTTCTACAATTTTTGCCAGCCTGCCTGTCTGTCTGCCTGCCTGTCTGTCTGTCTGTCTGTCTGTCTGTCTGTCTGTCTGTCTGTCTGTCTGTCTATCTGTTTGTTCCGTCTAATTTCCGAAACGTTTGGATCGATTTTAACGGGACTCTCACTGGCAGATAGCTGATGGTACAAGCAGTAACTTAGGCTAATTTTACATTTTCAAAACAATTAGAGGACGGGGGTGTGGACGACGGGGTGGAGATATAAAATGATAGGAAAATTATAGAATTTGTCGTACAGGACGATACAAAGATAATTCTAAGCCCCTTGACGTAAAGAACAAATATCGGTAAGCTCTATGGGCCTTTAAACCAACCGTTAAGGAGATATTGGCACCACACTACCCCTGCTCTAGTCTACATATTCTACCGGATTGAGCCGCCTGCTGTAGCTCAGAAAGCAATCACTCCATTGTTTGAGCTACTTAACTACAATGTTCTTATCCTGTGTTTAGAATGACAGGTGTGTGATTATGACGTTCTACTTCTCCATAGAACAACGACCATCAGCATCATAAATTAGGGTGGTAAAGAAGTCATCGTATATTCCCTGTTTCATACTCCAATAATAATAATAATAATAATAATAATAATAATAATAATAATAATAATAATAATAATAATAATAATAATAATAATAATAATAATAAGGTGTAAATATTGGTAAACAACTCCATAACAAAATTCACCTTAATTGCCTAGCATTTGCTGATGATATTGCTATCCTAACTAACAACAGACAGGAAGGAATCCAGTCTGCAGAAAATCTCCATGAATTAGCAACAAAAGGAGGACTCCAAATCTCTTATCAAAAGACAAAGTATATGGAAGGGACTGCATCAGATTTCAACAGTCAATCATTAATCACAAAATGTGGATATATCACTCTGATAGACAAACTTAAGTATCTAAGTGAAATTATTGAACCAGGAGCTTGAAAGCATCAAACTAACAAAGAATTGCAAAACTTGAAATAGACACAATAAAAGAAATATATAAAAACACGCAAAATTACGACATTATAACACAGTAGTTAAAACAGAAGCATTTTATGCACCTGAGACTATTATAAATGGTAAAACACCTGGAATAAAGATGATCGGAAAACAAGAAAGAAAAATCCTCAGGAAAATGTTAGGACGAAAATGCGAAAATGGAGTTTGGATGAAAAAGAAATCAGATGAAATCTATTAAGTTACAGAAAAGATCACAGATGTATTCAGGAAAAAGAGAATACAAATTTATGCTCGCTTATACAAAATTCATAATAAAAGGCTGACAAAGAAAATTTTTTAACTTAGCCTCATCAATGAAAAATCACAATAATTGACTAAAAGAAATCAGTGAAAACGTAAATGAAATTGGTATTAATGAAGAAATCATTCAAGAGAGAAAAATATTCAGAATATTAATAACGCAAACACAAATTTTCTGTAAAGCCCAACCGAGTAATACAGTATGGAGTAAAAAACGTAAAAACGAACAGAGCGAGAGTATGACGAGGTATTGTGAAAAGAAGAAGAAAAACCAAAAGCGTGCTAAAAGTTTCAAACGCGTTCCTTAGTTTGGCATAAGATGAAATGAAATGAAATGGCGTATGGCTTTTAGTGCCGGGAGTGTTCGGGGACAAGTTAGGCTCGCCAGATGCAGGTCTTTCGATTTGACACCCGTAGGCGACCTGCGCGCTGTGATAAGGATGAAATGATGATGAAGGCGACACATACACCCAGCCCCTTGCCAGTAAATTTAATCAATTACGATTAAATGTTCCAACCCGGCCGAGAAGCGAACCTGGGATCCATGTGACCAAAGGCCAGCACGCTAACCATCTAGCCATGGAGCTGGAATTGGGCATAACGAATCAAGAAATAATAATACAATTCAGAGGAGATATTTCCGATGTTTTTGAAATAAGGAGTGGGGGCAGGCAGGGAGATCGGGTCTCACCTCCGCTCTTCAAATTTGTCCGGGAGAAAGTCGTCCCCGAAGGGCGCAAGGAAATGAGAAAAGAAGGCGTCCACAGTGGAATCAGAATGGGTTGCAGGAACACGAACTTCGTTGTTGACTGTCTTGCTTTTGGAGATGTTCTATCAATCTTTTGCGATTCGCTATAAAGAGCTACAAAGCAAATTAGTCAGCTTAAGACACAGGCAATACAAGCAGGTATTCATATCTCCTATGAGAAAGCTAATATTATGACCAACAGAGCTCGATGTGAACCAGGGGAGAAATGTTGAAATATCTGGGTAAAATGAAATGAAATGGCGTATGGCTTTTAGTGCCGGGAGTGTCCGAAGACAAGTTCGGCTCGCCAGGTGCAGGTCTTTCTATTCGACACCCGTAGGTAACCTGCGCGTCGTGATGAGGATGAAATGATGATGAAGACAGCACATACACCCAGCCCCCGTGCCATTGAAATTAACCAATTAAGGTTAAAATCCCCGACCCGGCCGGGAATCGAACCCGGGACCCTCTGAACCGAAGGCCAGTACGCTGACCGTTCAGCCAACGAGTCGGACAATATCTGGGTGAGTGGATAGAACCCAACCTGTCTGAGAGAGAAGCCTTCATGCCACGTATGAATAAAGTGAACATGCCAAACCTCGTAACCAATGTTGAAAACACCAATAGATTAACATCCTTGAACACTAAGCTCAAACACTACCACACCGTCATTCGTCCGGAGGCCCTCTAGGCAGCGGAGAATCATGGTATACTTTTGAACTTAGAAGACGAGAGAGCGAATACAGATTATTTGGTTGTTTCCCCTCTTAGTAGCCTCTTACGACATGCATCCTTTTACTCCACCCACAGGGAAGATAAAGAGTTCCGATAAATCGGAATGAATGTGTAATATCGTGATCTATGTCAAACAAAATGGGCGCTAGTTTAGCACACAACTTTATGGCCATGAATTGTAGAAATTGACACCTCACTACCGGAGGTTTGCAACATTAATAAGAAGTACAAATTAATGGTATCTTACGTGTAATTAGTTTCAGAGGAGACATATGTTGATTGCGATGTCCAGGAACCAAACAGCACGCTCCCAGCACGTCCCCAAAAGTACATTTACTTTTATAGCACACGGCATCTCCATTGCTGAAGTAGCTATTGGCCAACGTAAAAGTCTCGTGACGTCATTCCACTACATAATGTTCATTAGATTCCGTTTCCAACTCCGGTTGAATACAAGCACAAAAAATAGAAAATGTGAACGAAACAATGTGGAAAACAGAATAGCAATAATGTTACAGGAAACTTACCTTAATGTAGTCTTAATATAGTGGAAGATACTAGGTAGGAATCTACGGCCGCGGTGCATACTGTCCGCACGACGTAATTCCCCTTTCCACCACTAGCCCGTATAGAATGCGTTGCTATCACCGTAAGCCAATCTCTGTCATGAGTACACTGGCCCCCCTCCCTTCAAGGGTGGTTTAATCTATGGCAGCGTTGCCGGCAAAAAATATTTAATTCACTTTTTCACCACTAGGCCGTAGAGAATGCGTTGCTGTCGCCGTAAGCCAATCTCTGCCACGAGAACAGTGGCCCCACTTCCTAGAAATAAAATATTTAATTCACTTTTCCACCACTAGGCCGTAGAGAATGTGTTGCTATCGCCGTAAACCAATGTCTGCTATGAGAACAGTGGCCCAACTTCCTTCAGGGAGGCTTTATCTACGGTGGCGGCGCTGTCAAGAAAGAAGTTTTAATTCGCCTTTCCATCACTGGACGTTATAGAATGCGTTGCTATCGCCGAAGCCAATCTCTGTCATGAGAACTGTTGCCCCATTCCCTTCGAGAGGCTTTATCTACGGCCGCGGCATATATTGTCCCCCACGGAAAGAAATAAGTTTTAATTCACCTTTCCACTACTACCCCTTAGTTCCTAAGTGGACAGGTTGGCAGCTTTGTGCACCGCCCGACTATGTCCTCCGCAGGAAGGCCACGAGGAGTAAACAAAGGAGAGTCGTTCCGCGCGTACCTGTATGTGGTGAAAGTTTGGTAGTGAGGGAGCAAGTACTGAGCCATAAATATCCGCAAGATACGTATTATGAGAACAATGCTACTGCCTTACTGTAGGTCACGTTACAGCGTGTAAGGGACTTTGTTGTGGCCTAGACGAAACGCCGGTCAAGCACAGTGGAAACTCGTTTAAACATGGCGCCAGTTGTACCTACTGTATAGAGAAGGCGGAGTTCTGTCACTCGGTAATAACGTGAGGAAGGTGACGAACACTGGTTGCCTACTTACTGCGGTGTCGGTTTTCTGCCCACGCTAATTCCATATAGACTCCCAGTACAAAAATATAGTCGGATATTTCGTACCTCAGAGCTTCCCTGAATTTAGCAGTCTGCTCAACCCCGCCTTCAGTGAATTTTTTGCTGGGTTCATTGATTCTTTCTGTCGAAGACGTTATCTTGTTAAACCTACCCTGAAGTATTCAAAGAATAATTTGATTGTTTTGTCTCACTACCCTCAGAATCTTATTAAACAGGAAGCATTCTCTAAATTGCTCTAGAAGTGATACATGAGATAAATGGATTCCGTCCTCCTAATTTAAGGCAATACCACCATAATATTCTTTCTAATTCAATTTAATAACGAGGTGTAATACAAGGATCATATCTCTTGGAGACTGGTCCGTGTATGCGGCATATCTCTCTCCAATTGCAGCAGTTGAAACAGAGCTGTGGTAGATAACATTAAAGCACTCAGCGTAATTGCTGTATTATTAATGGCAGTCATAGTCGGCCTTGTAATCTCATCCCACCTGTCAGCTGTCTGGTGCACATTTGATCTCCTCTTGAGACCTCTCTACGATTATGACTTTTACAAGTTTAAGTGGTACAATGATCTCATCATCTGAGTAAATTCGCCCTGTGGCTGGAGGCGGTAGAATAAGTTCCACGGTATCCCCTGCCTGTCATAGGAGGCGATTAAAAGGTTTCCCAGAGGCTTGTAAATTGGGAGCATGGGTTGTAACCATGGGGCCATTGAACGAATCCTGGGATTGCTTCCATTTACTTGTGCCACGCTCCCCATTTTCGTCTATTCTATCCGACCTCCCTTGGTCAACTCTTGTTATTTTCCTAGCCCGAAAATATTCATGGCCCTTGCTTTCCTTTGACCGATGACTTCATTTTTGAAGTGTCGATTCTCCAATATTTCCCTCTGGTTAGTGTCAATAAAATATGGTTACCCGGTTACACTCCTAAGAAAATCACCACCACCGCTCAAATAAATTGAGATTGTGGAATGTCATTTCCCACTTATTGTAATACTAGAAGATTTACTATTACGGTAAATAAGTTCATAGAATGGAGCCTGTAGTGTAGGCAACATGACGTACATCCATATATTACAGTCAATTTTTTAAATATATCTTTTTTATTGTCAACGTAGTATATTACAATACATATAATTCAAATACAACATACTTCAAACGAGAAGATGGTAAACAACAAATACACACCTTTTGGGAGTCAATGACTAAGTGGAGTAGTCTATGCCAGCGAACACAATATACTATACAATAAGTGAATAAAGGGGCGAGAATTTATATCAGATACACATTCCCCGCCTACAATAATACACACCAACCAACCAGCGTCACAGTAATAAGAGTTAAAGAAGTAAGAAATAACACAAGCTAACCCATATAACTCGTGCACCACAATATACATTCGCGTAGGAAAATGACACTCTTGTGACAGAGAGAGAAGTTTTAGTAGTTACACTATTCACACAGTTGCATAGTTAGATGACTGCTACCAGTTTATTAATAAAGTCTTCAATATAAAGCTTCTTCTTGGGGTACGCGAGGGCTTTGTATACACTAACACTGATGTCTGCGAAGAGCTCATGTTTGGTGTAGGGTATTTTGGCTTATAACACACAATGTACATAAGTGCCCAAGAGGAGCACTACAGTATTATTTAGCTGAACCAGTCGCAAGCTAAAGGTAGGTCGAATTGTCCACTCAGAGGCAATATAGATCTTGGGCTGATTTATGATAGAATGTAGTTTCACTTTAAATTCACTCCACACTTGTTGGGTGACGTCACATTCCGTCAGTCTATGTTGGATTGTATCCCTAGGAGCTCGACAAAATCCACAGGCGGCGTTGTCCTGCATCTGGATGCGATGGAGGTTGCTATTTGTAGGAATGATATCATGAACTACCTTATACCAGGTATCACATATTATTTGAGGTAGAATGCGATTTGAGATGTTCCGCCAGACTCGGTACCAGTTTATTAACATCGCTGTCCGAACTATTTTCGGGACTTGATACTGCTATGTATGCACATACGTATAAAGTTTCTTCGTAGTTATGTCTGGAGATAGATGGAGACCACGGGGAACGTAGCTCATCTCACATCGCATATACCGTGCATGTGGCGCGTGGTGATGGATATCGTAAAATGCTGGCGGGTACTTAATCTCTTCCGGGTTACACATTCCCAGTAAAAAATTGCCGGATCTGCGGTTGTCTGCTGCTTGCATCAGTCTGAGATTCCGTACCAAAAAGAGCACCACTTTACTTTAAGCTGTACATCAATAAGACCAAGACCTCCTTCAGATTTAGCTAGCATGAGTGTAGTTCGTGCGACGCGGAAAAGTCATCCTTGCCAGATATACCATCCTACTGCTGAAACTATACGGATGCCAACTATGCTTGTCATTGGTAAAATTTGGCTTAAATACCAGATTTTGCTTAGACAATACATATTGACATATTGCACTCGTTGTTGTAACACCACGAATTTATATTTAACTTGGTGCAGTATACTTTTCACCGATGCAAGGGCAAGGGACCAATTTTTTTGAATCATCTGATGTATGCTATTACAGAACTGAATGCCGAGTATCTTAATCTCATCAGTTATCTGCATCCATGAGGGAACATTGTCGGAAGTCCTGCTTCGATACCCTATCCGCATAGTTTTAGTTTTTTGGAAGTTGAGATGTGCACCGGAATATTGTCCATAATTGTCAAGCTCGGTGAAAAGACGCTGGTAGTCAGCATTGCAATCCAGAATTAATGTGACATCGTCTGCGTAGACAAAGACGTCGATCATACCAGGGGGGAAGGTACGTAGTACATTGACAATAAAGGGTTCCAAGGATAGCACAAAAAGCATCATCGATAAGGGACAACCTTGCCGTACTCCTCGTGTAATTTTGATAGGGTTTGAAAGGTAACCGTTCACAGTTATTTTAGAAGAGCCGCCAGTCAGTATCTTAGCCATCAGAGTGGTAAAAGGCATGGTGAAACCAAATGCTTTAAACACTGCGATCAAATAACCATGGTTAACTCTATCAAATGCGTGATCAAAGTCCAAAGAGAGCAGCTGTCGCCGTTGCTTCTCTACGAGTGACTTACTAATCATATCGCGAATGGCACAGACAGTGTTCAAAATACTTCTTCCCTGAACAGCTCCTTACTCTTGGCTGGAGGTTACGTCTGCTAAGAAATTGTTGAGCCGTTGTTTCAAGCAGCGAATAAGTAACTTGTAATCAAAATTGAGAAGTGTGATAGGGCTAAAGTCGGCTGGGGTCATTGGTTTCCCTTTCTTTGGAATTAGAACTATTTGACCTTCCTTCATCTTTGTAATGTTCCTGTCAGGTTGTAGGGCGTTATTTAGTATCAGCACAAGTCCGGATTTAATGATTGGCCATAGCTGTACATATAATTCCTTCCCCAGTCCATCTATTCCTGGTGATTTATGGGATGCGCTCTGCTTGATTGCTTGATATATTTCGTCTTCCGTTAACTCAGCCGTCAGACTGTCTTGTTCACGGTGCTGAATCCTTCCACGAATTCCATCTAAAAATGTGTGTCGGTGATCAAAATGGGTGACCTCGCCTTCTCGATACAAGTCCTGAAATAAGTTTTCAAGTGTTGCTTGTATCCGTGGGTGGTCTTGAACAATTTGGCCGTCCTGGGTAGTAAGCTGATGAATATATTTCTGTCGCCCGCTGCGACATTCTCGAAGGAAGTGATATATGGAAGGAGCCTCTTCGCTGTTATAATGGTTGTCTCGAACGCGAATTTTCAAACCTTCTTGGTATCTCCTGTGCAGTATCAATAGCTGGGCTCGTACCTGCTTAATGCGCTGGTACATTCGCGGGTTGGTAGGATCTGCAGTATAGAGCTACCGTAAACATCTGTAATAAAAGTCCGTAGTCTGGTTGAGTAGCCGTCGACGTTGGGAACTGTACGCCTTCAATAACCCGATTGTTCGAGGTTTAGCATATAACAACCACCAATCTAATATATCTCGGTAGTGGTGTATATGTCGTTTCCATCTTTCCCATTCAGTGGAGAAGCGGTCCTTTAACTCCTCTTCACGCAAAATATTGCAGTTTAATTTCCATGTACCCTTTCCACGTGCCGGCCCCATAGCCGGCTGTCTGACCTTACAAATATAAGCACAGTGATTCGAAAATTCCACCGGGCATAAATCAACTTCACGTAGCTCGTCTTGTAAATGGGTACTTATGTAAATGCGGTCCAAGCGAGATGCTCCCGTGTTGTAAAAATATGTGTAGCCAGGGCTGTGGGGTTTCTTCAGTTCCCACGTATCTTTCAATTGTAAACCTTATATCAGCGCAGCTAACGCAGGGCAGCCCTGAAAGTTTCCTGTTTGGTCTTTAGGTGAAAGTACTGCATTAAAATCGCCTCCAAGGATCATGTTACCGTTAAATTTTTGAAGAAGGGGTAAGATTTCTGTCGTAAAAAGGTCCTTCGTTCGAGTCTTGCGTTCGAACCCGATGGTGCATAAATATTCACTATTAATAGATCGTTAATATGAATACTAATTCCGCGAGAGTTTAGAAGCAGAACTGTATCGGTGTAATGGATGTGGTCTTTGATGTATATAGCAGTACCACGTTTGTCTTCGTTAACATTTAAGATTTTCTCATATCCAGGTATTGATTGCAGTTCCTCCGTAGCTACTTCTTGAAGAAGGGCAATATCAACATCCTGGTCACGCAGAAGTTGCCGTAACAGTAGTTGCTTACTAGGAGCATGTATACAGTTTATGTTAAGAGATAATATCGTGTAAGTCAGCAGCATGACCCTAAGAGGGACCATTGTATGTCGTCTTCCTAATAATTATGGGAAAAGAAAGTGGCGAGTATTCGTCGCAGTCTTGAACCGTTGTGTTTATTGTTTACTAGCTGGCGTACCATTCAGTAGTGTTGTCTTCATTGTATAGGTTGACAGCCTCATCATTCGAGGTGACATTCCTGATCGGGCAAAGAACAATGGGGCGAGCGGGGGGGGGGGGGGGGGCGGTTCAGGGGGGGGGAGGGAGAAACTATCTTCTTTCTGCAACTCTACTCCCGTGTAGACGCGGATCTCTTGTCGTGTAGGGCTTATGGGTTTCTTCCCGCCAGTGTCGTTGTGTTTTTAATTTTGGTTTGATTTTCGCCATGGTGGCGTCTTTTAGTGGTGGTTCATCAACCTGTATGCTTGCTGTGGTCCCTGAACCCGTGTCTTGAGTTTCCATAAGCGTACAGTTATCGTCTTCTATTGCTGCAACCCACTGCATGCTAGCGGTCACTGGATCGGGAGTGGAGTTCTGACTCGGGGGTGGGACATTTATATCCCCCTCCCCAGCTGTCTCTAGTACCGTAGCAGGTAATACACTCTCCACGTCAGTGTTGATAGGTGCGCTGCTAGTTCCTTCTGGAATGTTGTTGATAATCAAGCTGTGTGTTCCTACAAGGCTGTCTATCTGTGGTTGAGTATTGGCAGATGTTTGGTATTGCTCATGTGTGTCCAGCTTTGTCTTTTGTATTTGTGGCTGTGTACATATTGCAGTTGGGGAGTCGACCCGGCTGACTGGTGCCTGCGAGACGACTGTGGAGTGGCTGGGTGAGTCATCCGTTTGTTGTTGTTCTGCAACTTGTGGTTGGACCGGGACCGGGTTTTCTACGTGTGTGATACTTGTGAACATCTGCTCTGACTCTAGTGCAGCCAGGGAGTCACTGCGACATTCATGATTGGCAACTATCTCTCTAAGGAGTCTAGGTCCCGATTTATGTTCTTTCTCTCCGCGCCGTATGAGACAGTCCTGCCTAAAATGATGTGTAGCATTACAGAAAAAGCAGGATTTCGGTTGCCCTTCGTAAACTACCTGCGCTCTGTATCCCTCTATAGATACAATGGGAGGTATGGCAGATTTTAACTCTATGCGCATGGCCCTAATTCCACTGTATATATTATAAATGTAGGTGGAGGACCACCTCTCATTCCGGATTTCTCTTACTTTGCCATACTTGCTAAAAAAAGACATTATTCTTTCATTTGGCATTTCTATGGGGAGGTTCATTATTCGCACTAATTTGCTATCCACGTCTGCACATGTTATCACCACATCAGATACAGAGCCATTAAATGTTCGTACCTGTGAGTGTCCATTGGTCGTGAGTAGGATCGTCTCCATTAACAGTTTACTGGTTAACTTGATGTAGACTGCCGTTTCCAAATTATCAAGTTGTATGGCCTCTAGTTGGTCGACATTCAACTTTAAAGTTTGCTGTATCCACTCGTGTATTTCCGCAGGGCCGGGTTTATTTGCCTTGTCAGGGAAAGCACATTTAATAGTATTTTTCCGGATGCCGTTGGTTGCCATTTTCACTTTACGTAATTACACTATAGAATAATAGAACACTACACGTTACACGCAATGAGGCAGAGTTGCGCGAACCGCCTCCTGCCACAGCTCAAGTCGGACTGAATGAATTCTAGGACTGGCATTTTTGGTGTAGGCAACGCAGTGTACACTTATGTACGTACAACAGTCAACATATTCGTGGACTGGTGCCTACTCTTTAGGCAACACGGTATACACTCCTGTACTATAGTCAATAACATGTTGGACAGGCACTTACAGTGTAGGTAACATGGCGTACACCGATGTATCAGAGTCAATAACTTCTTGGACTGGCACTTATAGTGTAGGCAACACAGTGTACACTCATGTACTACAGTCAGTAACTTCTCGAACTGATACCTACGGTGTAGGCAACACAGTGTACAGTCATGTACTACAGTCAGTAACTTCTTGGACTGACACCTACTGTGTAGGCAACACAGCGTACACTCATGTACTACAGTCAATATGCTCGTGGACTGGCTTTGAGAGTTCAAGGATCACATGGTCTTGTGACCTGTCGTTTGACGTCTTTTTCGCGTCGTGCTGGCCGGGCAATTTCGACTTGGTCATTTCAAACGTTTCGCTAGAGGATCTGCGTAATTTTGGGCAGAACTTGAAATTTTCTCGTTGTTCAAACTAAGGCATACTCAAATTCCACCCCTCACATCCAACTACCCTTCACAACAGATACAGTAGTTGTACTTGCACTGTAAGCCCGCAACTGCCTCTTGCTGGGTCTAGCGGAGAACTATCACGGTACCATCCTATGGTGCAAACTCTCCGTTGTAGTGCACCACAGCGACACTAGGCGGCTAGTCCGCGGACTTAATGAGTCTATTACGCAGGTCTCATAGACATATATTTTAGGATTTTGCCTCATAATACAGACTGCTGCAGGGGAACTGTACGCTTCGCGGAGACTTTTCTGTGTGTCTTAGAAATGAAACTTACCTGACCAGAATTATGACAGTTCAAATACCGTATTTACTCGATTAAATTTAACATTCTGATATAATACGCACCCAATCATTTCTCCAAAAGGAATAGTGGTGGGTAAAATAGCCATCTGTTATCACGATCAATATTGCACTCTTCTACATCGAAAACTCTTTCGGAATCTCTATTAACCGTTCCATTTAGGAATAAAGTTTCTCAGCATGCTTGAATTAGTGTCGTGCAATTTTGTCCGCTCCTTCACGTCCATTTTGTCTCTGATAGCGCAAACAGACATAATAGAGTGCAACTGCTTACCAACACTGATCGACAATAACTAAATCGATCCCGTTCTTTTATGAGTGATTCCTTTAAAGCACTGTCGGTTTAGTTGAAAACGCCGCGAATGTTACGAGTTGTATAGGGCAACAAAAATTAATAAAAGAAAAGTAGGGGTACTGTGTTATAAGCAGAGTCCGTAGTTTAACCCTTTATAAGGCGGTGGGAATTATTTTCCCACCTCGGTTTTTTGTCACTTCTGGGCCCTGGGAGTTTATTCTTCATGTATTGAAGTGTGCTGCACTCTTGGGAAATTCTGTGGAAGTATTCTGATTTCCTTGAAATCTTTAGCTTCTTTGGAAAACATCTGCAAAGCGACATTGTGCCAGCGCAATACCTGTTGTGAACAAGATTTATGAAGTGAAAATAGGGTAAGAAATCAACATTTTATAAGTCTATGTAGGTACTATTTACATGAATTTTCTTTGTTTATTGTGCATTTTTCTCATTTGTTCTGAGATTATTTACTTCCTTTTACAAATTGAAGTGTTCTGAGATATGAATTTCTTTCACATTGTATGTTGAAATATGCTTTCCATAGCCCACATAGGTGTCCGAAATATTTTTGCTAACTAAAAAGTGAACTAACTGAACTGAAATTGTGTCCGTAGGCGGGCCATGGGAAATACGTTCTCACTTCTGAATGGCAGACAGCAGGCGGTGGGAAGTAAATTCCCATCTTATTACTGATCTCCTGAGCATTGGATTGTCTTTTTTTCTGTTAAATAGTATTATTTATTACTTATAGAGCCTGTAAATAAAGTTACTTAGGGAAGAAAATGTTTTTATTGAGTACTGCCTTATAAAGGGTTAAGGCACTTAAAATGCAGACTCATTGATGCGGGTAACAGTTATAGTCTACACTACACAACGGTTATGTTATGAGTCTTGCATAAACTTAGGGGTACGACCCATCAGAATCCCCTAGAATTTATGTGACTTCTGCTACATAACGGAAGAACATGCTAGACGACCTTTTCTAGTAACCAAATCAGTCTGCCTTCTAATTACAACCTAAAAATCGGACGTTTAGTTATAAGTAAAATTCATTACCTAAAAACAAAATATTCAGAAATAATAATCGTTTTAAAATATAAGGGAGGTAATGAATGAAAAGTGCGCAAAATACGAGAAAACATGTTTCCTTAAGTACCATTTCCGGCGGGACGTTGCTGCCATATCTCGTAGCACTTACGCGCGTAATTTGAATTTGTTGGAGCCTGCGTGCGTGCGAATATAATACGTACTAGAGCCATTGGAATTAACCAATGCAATTTAAAATATCTGACCCTGCCGAGAATCAAACCTGGGACCTCATGACCGAAAGGCCAGCATGGTACCCATTTAGCCATAGAGCCGGGCATAAGGACGTTGAGAACCTAAAGTACCTCGGACTTTAGCTACTCCTTTTGTGGAAGGGTAGCTGAGTGGACGGCCTGAACACAAAGTGAACAGACAAGCAACACATATACATGAAACAAACAGACAAACAAACAAAGAAACAAACAAAAAACAAACCAAACACACACACACACACACACACACACACACACACACACACACACATACAAACAAACGTGCACACAAACACACACACACAAACAAACAAGCAAACAACAAACAAACACACAAAACACGCATACAAACACACAAACAAACACATAAAAATCAAACAAACGCACATACAAACACATAAAAAGAAACAAACAAACGCATAAACACACACACAGACAAATAAACAAACAAACAAACAAACACACATACTAACAAAAGCACAAATACTCACATCACATAAACACACAATCAAACACATACAAACAAATATACAAACACACAAACAAACATTGAAACACACAAACAACGAACGCACAAACATGCAAACAAACGCGTAAGGAATTACGCAGTCAATAGAGAAAACTTAAAAACAAACAATTTAGCAAGTATACATAGGCCAATGCTGTTATTAACGAGTAAATGCATAGGCCTAAGTATTCAAGTTTTACATACTTGTACATTTTAGTGAAGTATTGGTCCGAATATTCATAAGATACCTGAAACACAGAAATATGACAGTGCACTTGTACAGTAAAATTAAGCAATAATTAGCTGGGATCGTAATTACTCTAGGGTTGTCTCTCTGCCCCAATGGATCGTGTTTGTAAGCGAGTGTGACGACATTTACACAGATTATAGGTTACAGTATTGTATCTAGACATTTATATCGTATACCTGGGATCGTCTGAATTAATCAGCACCAGATTTGCTGTATCCCTCGTTCATTTGCTGTGAAGCATGTTTATCGCCGACTCAGTAGAGATTGTGGGAACGACCTGATGTGCGATAGGATTGCCGAAGAATATTGCTCGCAGTCTGCTCTGATGATAATACACCACATCCGTATCGATAAGTATCGACCACAGAGCTCTGTTTTAATCGGACCGCTACGTATACTAGAGCCCCACTGGAGTGTGTAGGAAACGCACAAAATTCCTGTCCCTTGTATTGTGTGCCAATGTGCTACTCTGCTACCAGTTCTTAAGCATGCATGTTGAAACCATAGCCACTATTTCCCTTGGTAACGCTGCAAGCAGAAGATCTATCTGTGTCGGTGCGACGTAAAACAAACAGAAAAAAATCTTCGACATTGAATGAGATTCTTTTATGTTCAATGCGATTGTTACTTCACTTTGGTGCTTGAAAGAAAGAAATCCACTCTTTTGTCACGTCGATGATTGCTAGTCTGTGGTCCGACAGCTCTACACTCCGACCGACCAACCGAACAGAGGAGGAGTGGCCATGGCTCTACCGTGGATCTATGCTTCGTTATTTAATGTTGAAAACAATTCTTAGCAGAAAAAGTAGTAGTCCCCATACTACGAAAAACGTAAAATTAAGCATTTTCCTCCATTGTGCTGAAAGTTGAAGGGCTAATGGGCCAGGAAAAGTTTCAAGTTGTGAGTCTTTGATAGCTCTATCAAAACTAAAAGAAACAGATTTCAAAAATCACTCCGGCCTAAATGCAGTTCGAATAAAAGCCTAAATTCACTTGTTTCTTTACTCGTTCTCTTTTTCATTCAAATCCTAGCCAGATTAACTTATTTACATAATTCTTTCTGTAATGTGTTCCTTGGATCAATAAATTCGGGTGTTTTTTGATTTTTGAAAAGTATTCAGACTGAATATATTTATAAGGGCGTAAGTGAAACTCTGCATTGACTAACATTAGCGCTCGTAGTGGTAGAGAGATGCAAATTGCTAATGTAATCGAGCGGACAACGATGATTACGAAAAGGATTGCAATTATAGAAGTAAATAAAAAATATAGGTCTTATGACGAAGATGTGATACGGAATTCCTAGGAGTGGGAACGAATCAGTCGTGACCTTAATTAAGGTACAGTCCCAGCGTTTGTTTGTTGTGAAAATGGGAAACAACGGAAAACCATCTTCAGGGCTGCCGATAGTGGGGCTCGTACCCACTATCCCCCGGACGCAAGCTCATAGCTGCGCGCCCTTAACCGCACTGCGAACTCGCTCGGTGATTTCTAATCTCTGTCCAGTAATCGCGCATCCTCTGTCTGTGCTGTTCCTTCCTCTCCTTGTCCAGAGGGTACCTGTCTTCCTTCTTGGTGGTTTATCCAGGAAACTCTTTTGTTTCAGCATCCTCCTGAGAGATGGTTACATGGTCTTCTTCTTATTCCAGTATACGAGAAGCTGGTTGGTCAATCTGCATGATGCATCCTGTAGATCCCTTCCATGATTTCCTTTTTTTTTTTTTTTTTTTACAGTATTTTGTAGAACTCTTGGTTGCTTCGCTTCTTGTATTCATTCCCCTCCTCCAGTGATCCTAATATCTTCCTAAATATTTTTCTCTCCTAGATTTCGAGTTTTGTGAGTCCCTTCGTGTTTAATATGAGAAATATTGACGGATGTAATTCTTCAGGGTGTTTGACTCTCTGGTAAAGTTTTCTTTTAAGAGTTACCGGAGAGACGTGTTCTTAAACAGTTGGTATGTCAGCTCTAGCTTGTTAACTCAAGTTGAAAATGCTACTGATTCGGATATGTTTTACAAACGAGTGGACAGCTTAGTATCACGCTACAAGTTCATTTCCTTCTCTTCCTGCGGATTTTTCTCTGTGTACATTCTTCTTCATGAGTTCGCTGACTTGCTTCCGTTGTTCATTTTGCCTGGCTCTTCCAGTCTTTTTAGTTCTTCCTGCGGCTTGAACCCTTTCCAGATTTTTCACTGTGTTCCTAAATGTATTTCTTACTAACAGTAGGACCTCCGAGATTTTCAACTTCATATCCTTCTTCGTTTCCTCAATCCATGCTGTATTGTTCATTTTCCCTCCAGAAGCAATCAAATATCTGATTGGTAAATCTGTTTGCGTTCAAAACAGATGTCCGAGAAACGCTAGTCTCCTTTTCTTCATGGTGTCCGTGATTCTTTCCACCTTGTGATAAACATCTTTGTTGCTCCAAATATACATCGGCTTTCAGTTTGGACAGCTCTCATAATTTTTGTAAGGATGTCTAAGGAGAGATTATTATTATTATTATTATTATTATTATTATTATTATTATTATTATTATTATTATTATTATTATTATTATTATTATTATTATTATTATTATCTGTTATTGTTTTTCGAATTGAGCCTCTATGGACTGCGTGTTAACAACCAATCTCATTTTCAGTGTCTGTATCTTGTTTGTCTGCCAGCTTTAACATCCTGTCACTACCTGTCACTATGTCTTGAGACCGTCGATCGGTGCTTCCTTCTGTCTCCACCGCAAAACTCTGATAGATTTTCTCCATCCTTCCGAAACTAACCCTGTCATTGAGTTTATCCTCCGTAATGCCCACGTCTCACACTCTTGGAACCATTGGTTTTAGAAAACAGCAATATTTTTGTGAGCCGTCCATGATTCATATGGAAGATGTGGCCATAAAATAACAATATTCTCTTTCTAATTGTTGTTGTTATCGGCTCCACCTTGCACTATACTTCTTTATTGGATTTCATTCGAATCTGCCCGTCAAACCATCTTCCTGTAGTAGCCTGCGTTCTCTCTTTTAAGTAGTTCATTGACCTATCCTTTTCGCCTCATGCACAGGGTATGCTAATTATATGTCTTCTGGTCTAATAACAGTTCTGTAATGTCTTAATTTGAGTCCTAAACTCAGAATCGTCTTATTATAGATTTTTAGTTAGTTGGAACGCGTTTTTGACTCTTTGAAGCGAAATATGCGCATTTCTTATGAAAATATCCAGGACATGTTTATTTCTTCCTTATGCACTTAGCATAATATCATAATATTGACTGTGAATCTTTTAGGGTTTCGGTGTGTGTGGTATAAGGTGGTATATACATAAAATACCACTGTGCCAGTTGGTTAACGTCATTTTAAACTAATATATTCTAAAGATCAAATATATGTCATGTTTTACTATTATTTTACCTGTTCTAAACCTTAGTGAACATTAGTGAATTAAAGATTTGATTGAATTTTATTAATTTATGCCACAAAAATAAATAAATAATTCATAAAAATATAGCAATTCTTCTGTAATTAGAGCAACACTGTCCTAACATTTTGCAAAAATCTTGGATATAGGTTTCATTTTTCCTCAAGTTCTACAACGGAATTTTAAATTCTGAGGACATCCGCATGGTGTGAACTTGCGTGTTCTTTGTGCTGCATTTGGCTGTTGAGCGCCCTGGATACTGAGTTGAACTCTGCAGTTTAGAACGTGTGGCTTATGTTTATTTACCTGAACATTTCTACGTGATTGTTTTTTGCAAACATTAAATAACATCCATCACAAGGGGATACATAAAAGTTAGCTTCTAATCCCATACTGTCCATATTTGCGTTGTACAAGATAAAACACACCACCCAATTTTCCCAAGCGAGATGCATAAATATTCTAAAGTAAACCAAAATGATTATCACTTACGTTAGCTCTGATATCTAGTGAATTGTTCAGCAGAAATAAAGAGCACAGAGGTAGGTTTCTAGAGCCACAATCCGATAAGTAACAACAGGTGACGGCCCCTAAGTTCACTTCCCTGAAGTAAGAAATCTCTCAGACAGCCGATAAGGAGAACGGAGCATACCGCGCACTCTATCCACAAAATTATGAACTAGCAGAAACGAGCAAAGTGGTGGTAGTATAAATTTACCGAGATGCAGCACCCTCAGAATGAATTAAAATGCTGGTATATATTTTATACCCCCACGCTTCAAAGATTTAATATGATTTGTTTAACTTCAGTTGCTTTACGAAATTGCAGGTCGCCAGAACTTCACCATGCTGGACATGGGATTGTGAAATCTAAACTGCCCTAGTCACTGATATCACTGACGCGGATGTCCAGAGTAGAGAGTCTTGTCGCCGGGCTGACTGCCTCAGACGGTTGAGGTGCTGGCCGTCTGACCCCAATTTAGCAGGTTCGACCCTGGCTCAATCCGGTGGTATTTGAATGTGCTCAAATACTTCAGCCTCATGTCGGTAGGTTTACTGGTACGTAAAAGAACTCCTGCTGGACAAATGTTCGGCATCTCGGTGTCTCCAAAGGGGAAAAATAAGGACTCGGTAATACCCTCCCCATGTTATCTTCTCTATCAGAAGCCTTTATGCAGACATCTAGAAATTCTTTTTGAGAGGAAAAATCGTTTTCAACAGAAGGAAATATGCATGTGATGTAATTGATGTATACGTTGTAAGACGACTCTTAGTTCCACAGAATTAACTTTAATGTCGATGTTTCTTTCAAGTCTGTGCTGTCATTTCTTTGTGAACCAATTTCATTCACTGTACTAAGGAAAATTTTAATTCCTTAGAATTTGGTTTACGTCACACCGACACAGATAGGTCTTAGAGCGACGATGGGATAGGAAAGGCCTAGGAGTGGGAAGGAAGCGACCGAGGCCTTAATTAAGGTACAGTCCCGGAATTTGCCTTGTGTGAAAATGGGAATACACGGAAATCCATTTTAAGGGCGGCCAACAGTGCGGTTCGAGCCCACTGTCTTCCCAATGCATGTTCATAGCTGCGAGACCCTAACCTCACCGCCAACTTGCTCGGTGGAAAATGTGGATAAATTAATATTTATTCCATACTTATACTGATAAGTCGGCCCTACGACCTAGGGGTAGCGTGTCCGTCTCTGACCTTGAGATTCCTGGTTTGATTCCTGGATTTTAGGGCTGATTTCAATTCCTCACATTTACTTAAGAAAAACTAAGGAACAGCCCCGGTCTAGAAATCCAAGAGTAATGGTTGAGAAGATTCGATGTGCTGACCTCAAAACACCTCGTGATCTGCAGGCTTTCGGGATGAGCAGCGGTCGCTTGCTAGGCCAAGGACTCTCAGGCCTGTAGTGCCTGCTTTAGTTTTTTGTTTTATTTCATGCTATGACGTAATCGCCTTCTTTCCGTACTCGAAGGATTACGGAAAGGTCCCTTTATCGCACTGTTTCATTATAAATCGTCTCTGGTTCATTGAACTCTGCTTCACAGTAACGCAAACACAGATGAATCAAGGAACATGGAACAATCTTGTTGATTGCTTCCCCACCTGAGTGCAGCATTGTCGTTCCATACCCATCTGCACAAAAAAATGGCCTCTCTGCATTCGCAGCTTAAGTAATCTGCCGCCATCACATAGGGCATTCCACCGAGCTCGATAGCTGCAGTCGCATAAGTGCGGCCAGTATCCAATATTCGGGAGATGGTAGGTTCGAACCCCACTATTGGCAGCCCTGAAAATGGTTTTCCGTGGTTTCCCATTTTCACACCAGGCAAATGCTGGGGCTGTACATTAATTAAGGCCACGGCCATTTCCTTCCCACTCCTAGCTCTTTCCTGTCCCGTCGTCGCCATAAGACCTATCTGTGTCGGTGCGACGTAAAGCAACTAGCAGAAAAGAAAAGGGCATCTACATATTATATAAAAGTGGATGTTGGTATATTTGAGATTAATTTACTCAAAAACTACTAGACCGATTTCGCTGAAAATTTCACAGCTTATGAAATGGCTTCAATGAAATCCGATGTGTAGTTTTTATGATGATAAATATTAGTTAATTTTATTTAACTGCAAAACCACACCAAGATTGGACCGACCTGATGGACTGATTGTCGCTAGGCGACAGCAGCTTACGCTACATCGTGATAATCCGACGAGAAATGCTGTATGTAGAAGGATGGGAACACGCCGCCATGTTTATACATTTTCTTTCTTGCCAGGAGATTCACGACCGTAGCTTTTATTTGGAAGTAGCAATCGAACATGTCGTGATGGAGACGTACTTTCATGTCATAGGACCATAGGAAGAATGTTGCTGTGTACTAGCTCTGAAGAAATATTTACGAATCTGTGAAAATGTACAACATAAACAGTGGAATGGCAAGAGTCACCACCCACTCCTAACAAAGAATAACTGGGGGTTCCCAAGGAACAAAGGCGAGTTTCTGTCATCTATCTATCTATCTATCTATCTATCTATCTATCTATCTATCTATCTATCTATCTATCTATCTATCTATCTATCTATCTATCTATCTACATGTCATTGTGTGTATGTACTACATATCCTCCTAAACCACTGGAGTGATTTCAACCTAATTCGGTACATTTATAACTTAGTATCCGGAGAAAACCCGCGTGGGGGTACGACGTCCCAGCACCCTTAGGTGCGGGGGGCTTGAGGCCTGACGTATAAAAATTATCGAAAATAATGTCGAATCCATAGTTTTATGGGTCGCTGAGATGAATAGTGACACTCCGGAAAATTTTAAAGTCCATATTAAACCCCCTTTCGGTGGGAAGAGAGGGGAATAATGAAATATAAAACTAATGGAAAATAGTGTCGAATGCATAGTTTTGAGGATCTCCGAGATGAATAGTGACACTCCAGTTTTCGGGGTTACTGAGATGAATAGTAACACTCCTGATTTTCAAAGTGAAAGTTCAACCCTTTTGGCATATGGGTTGAGAAAGGGTAAGAAAGAAAAATATCCAGAATGACCAGGATAATGGCGGTAGTGTTCAATCCATAGTTTTCGGAACTACAGATGCGATTTCAACCAAGCGCGGTATACCTATGACTTGCTATCAGGAGACAAACTGTGTGAAGGTATGAGAACCCCAGCACGTGAGGGGATGGGAGGAGCAGAGATTTTAAATAATTGAAAATAGTGCGGATCCACAGTTTTAAGGGTATCTAAGATGAATAGTGACATTTCGGAATTTTTAAAGCCAATGTTCAGCATTTTTTCGCATAGGGATGAGAAAAAGTGAAAAATAAAATTTTCCAGAATGACCGAGATAATGGAGGTATGTGTGTTTGTTCCAGCATACCTCTCAACCTAAATTGATACAAGTTTGACTTACTATCTGAAAAAAATATGTGGGGGATGTGTTAATGTTAAATATAAAAATAATAGAAAACAGTATCGAATTCATAGTTATCGGGGTCGCTGAGATGAACTGTGACAGTCCGAATGTCGTTGAAGTCAAAGTTCAGCCCAGATATTAGGAGGGAATGACGGTGGTAACAGGTGACGGAAAGAAAATGTCCAAAGTGACCGAGTTTATGGACGTTCGTGTATATATTCAAGCATACCTCTCAAGCAAAGTTGGTACATATGTGCCTTATTATCTAGGTCTGAGATGGGGTTGAATGTAAATAGTCTAAAATTACTGAGGTTAGTCTTGAATCCACTGCTTTTTGGGTTGTAAGGTTGATTGGTGACAGTCTCAGTGACAGTTTATATAGTGTACATCATACCTATGGCGCGACGGGCCATTGATTATACAGTAGTTATCACTTATTGTTTGTTTGAAAAGTTTAAATACTTCGCAGGAAATTCGAGCTTCCCCAAGGTCAAAGCGGTCACGCCTTTTTTTCCATAGGAACGAAGTCGTATAGCGCTGTCCCTGACGGTTGCCTTCTATGTTGTCTGCTTTTACACTGACAGTGTTGTTATGAAATAGCTATGACGAGTGCATTCGTTGGCCTCTGTGCGTGTGCTGCTACCAAACGGTGAAACAAGACACTAGTTACACGTCACAACCTTTAAAAGTGAAATGTGAACCATACCCGGACGTACAAAAAATAAAGTGTGAAACAATGTAGTACGCCCTTCGTAGATCGTAAAATATCCATCAATATGTCAAAAAGGAATTCTATAAAAATTCACTTCACATATACTGTAATTAACTGGTAGTACAAATCTTAAAAGTAAACAGCCCGCCTGGTGGCCATGATCGTTAAGGCGCTGAAGTCTAAAAACGGTCTAACACCGAGGTTAGCCGGTTCGAGTCCCGTTGGTCGAAAAAATTTTCACCATCAGAATGTTGGCCGGCAGGGTAGGGGAGGTGGTGGTATACAATTTCTAATCACTAGATTGCGTGCCAAAAGCCTGGATTAAATTCCAAACCTCTCCGCAGTGCTCATATGGAGTGAGGGCATATGACGCTGTTGATGGTGATTCGTCCGTCGGATGGGGACGTTAAGCCTTGAGCAGACCCCTTGGTGCTATTCGACAGGAGTAGGCTATGTGCCGGCACCGGGTTTCACCCTCTCCCTACTATCATATCACGTCATTCATTTCATCTCTCATTAACTCCTCTGATGAGGTTGACGTCAGGAAGGGCATCCGGTCATAAAAAAACCGCCACGACAAATTCATCTCACCTCATACCCGACCCCGTAGGGAAACGGGACAAGGGTTGGACAAACAAACAAATCTTAAAAGTAAACAATCCAAAACTATCCGAGCAACGCCAGATGCTATAGCTTGCATATCATAAATTTCGTAGTACCTTCATTAATCCAGGACTAGAGGATCATGTTTACGACTCTGGTAGCTTAGTGGAGTTTTCGCCGATTCAAATTACATTATTTTGTTTCTTTCCTTAGAAGATAACCCCATGCACAGACCTAAGACATGAACAACAAATAAAGGAAAGTTCAATTCGTCCACCTCTGTGGTGTACTGGTTAGTGTGACTAGCTGCCACCCCCCGGAGGCCCGGGTTCGATTTTTGGCACTGCCACGAAATTTGAAAAGTGGTACGAGGCCTGGAACGGGGTCCACTCAGCCTCGGGAGGTCAACTGAGTAGAGGTGGGTTCGATTTCCATCTCAGCCATCCTGGAATGTTTTTCCGTGGTTTCCCACTTCTCCAGGCAAATGCCGGGATGGTACCTAACTTAAGGCCACGGACGCTTCCTTCCTTCTTCTTTGTCTATCCCTTCCCATCCCGTGCCAAGGCCCCTGTTTAGCATAGCAGGTGAGGCCACGTGGGCGAGGCACTGGTTAACCTCCCCAGTTGTATTCCCCGACCCGGAGTCTGAAGCTCCAGGACACTGCCCTTGAGGCGGTAGAGGTGGGATCCCTAGCTGAGGCCGAGGGGAAAACCAACCCTGGAGGGTAAACAGATTAAGAAGAAGAAGAAGAAGAAGAAGAATCATAAGAAGAGTTTCAATTCATGGTTCAAACATGGATGATTTGCTTCGCGGTTAACACCATTATTTATAGTTAAATTCATTTAATTTAAAATAAGTAAATTCACCGTAGTATGATAAAATATTGTACACAAGAGCAACTATAGTTACTCGTTTCTAAATTATCGTAAACGTCTCACCCGTAACGTTAAATATATATTTTCGTGCCTATTGCGCAAATAATTAATGTTATACCTACGAAACTTTTTCAATATTTTACCCTAATGTACCTCATGTCTAATTAAGGAATATCATTATATTGTGTCCACGCATGGACACAATTGAGTTTAATGGGTATTTCATGCTGCGAACTCAAGCTGTGTCAAACCGTTTCCTTTCCTGGCGTAAATAGGCCTGTGAAGCGGCTGCCGTTTCAAATTGCAATTTATCCATTGGAGTAACTGGTCCCAACCGCATTACGTACACGGATATATGTAGTAGAGATTAAGTTTGTGGACTGGCTGTATAGTGTTACTGTGGTGCTCTAGAGCGGAGAGTTTGCACCTCAGGATGGTACCCTGAGATTTCTTCGCTGGTCCCAGCAAGAAGCAGTTACGTGCTTACGGTGTAAGCAGAACTACTGTCTCTGTTCTGAAGTGTAGTTGAATGTGAGCGACGGAATTTGCGAATGTCGTAGTTTGAGGGACAAGAAAAGTTGAACTTCTGGCCAAAATTACGCAAATCCACTAGCGAAACATTTGAGATCTATGAAACCGAAATCGTCCATAACACAACGACGGGAAAAAGTCGCGATAAATCAAGTCAAAATACTGTGTGATCCTAGAACTGTTAGCGGCAATCGGCGATCATATTGACTGTAGTAGATGGGTGTACATTGTGTTGCGTACACTGTAGGCGTGTGTCCACGAACTTATTGAATGTAGTACATAGATGTACACTGTGTTGCCGGCACTGTAGGCGCCAATCCACGAACAAATTTACTGCAGTACGTAGGTGTACTCTGTGTTGCCTGCACTGTAGGCGCCAATGCACGAAGTTATTGACTGTAGTGCATTAGTGTACGACATGTTGTCAATACTGTAGGCACCAGTCCACGAACTTATTGAATGTAGTGCCCAGTAGGCACCAATCCACAAAGTTATTGGACTGAAGTAGTATTTATGTTACGCTGGACGAAGTGGAAGTTTTGTGCATTATTATCTTAGATAATTCTGGGAATTAGGCACCATTCTCTTGCAACATGCTGACTTTATTGAACGAAAAACAAACAGAGGTTGAGATCAGCAAATTCTGTGCTAGCGAGAGACAGATTTTTAATACAATGAGGTGTGTGTTATATTATAAATACATTTTCACACATATAACTTCACTCTATTCAGTTTTCTTTTCCCTTTAACGTTAAGAACAAAACGTTGGTAGCCAGTATACTTGTAAGGGTTGGAATTAGGCAATTAAGTTTACTAAGAGTGGTCATGCTTATGTTTACTGTCTTAAGAGAGAGTACAACTGGATGACCATCCTCTATTAACACTAATGAGATGGAAAATTGGAAGAGGTCGATCACTTCGAAATTTCTCGTGATCAGAGCCGTAAAAGCAAGGACAAATCTGTGGGATATTGGATTCCACACAGGTCTGCTATCTTCTCCACATCACTCATGGCATGCGGTGGGACAAAGCCTCTGTGGCTGACCGCCGCGTTTCGACCTCACCGAAATCCATGACTGACGGACAGGGTTTTGTGATTGACACAGTGGCGAAGCACCTAAATACTGTACACGATGCTATTGCACTATTGTAATTATCTAGTATGTGTACTTGATCATAGAGTTTAATGACAGTAAACCATGAAGGGAAAGCGGTGAAAAATAATAATAATAATAATAATAATAATAATAATAATAATAATAATAATAATAATAATAATAATAATAATAAGATGAAGAAGAGAGGTGAAAAGGAGGAAAATACTTAGGACAATTTAGGGGCCCCTATATAATGAAGATATTTGGTGAAAAAAGAAGACCTCAACCGCAATATAGAAAAAATACTGAACGAATTAAAAGGCGGGGACTACAGCTTTATTGTCAGCTTCAAAGATTGAACAACGACAGGCTAATTGAGAAGATTTTTGATTACATTTTCAAATTAAACACACCGCCGTTTGGCTGGAAGAGATACGATAGGATCTACTAAGACTGCAGGCTGTGATGTAAGGTGCGAATGGGTGGCCAGGGAATGTTTACCTAGGATTCGTGCAGGCTGTGGTATAAGGTATTGTTACTTAGCAAACGTGCAGTCTATATCTTGCCATCTTAAATTAGCAGACGTTGATGGGTAACCATGACCGGGTGATAAATTTATTATCATTTGTTTTTCACAAAACCAAATTTGACACCATTTTTTGTATTGATATGTTTCAGGACCGATACTGTTGGGTGGACTCAGGATATAATATTGATAAATTAGTATAAGAGACATAAAGATGATTTAATGATTGCTGGTATAAACATGTGGAATAATGGTCGGGTTATATTTGGAATGAGGAGATTGAATTAGAAATGATCTCGTTGGTTGAAGCTGTCTAAATAAAACGCTTTAGGGGTCATGTGAGGACGAATATGGATTCCAACGCGGAAGGTAAGTGAAGCAGAGGAGACCGAGACGATCATGCCCAGTTTTCGATTATCAAAAATAAGTGGCGGCGAATTGAAGAAAGCCATAGAACTGATTATAATGAGAGAATTGTGGAAATCCTTAGAATTTACAGAGGTTTACAGATGGAACACTGAAAGGCATCTACGATAAGAATGTGTACGTTTAATATGAGAGCTATTATTATTATTATTACTATTATTATTATTATTATTATTATTATTATTATTATTATTATTATTATTATTATTATTATTATTCTTTCGAATGGGCCACCAGAGGACCACGTGCCAATTTCAATTCCTTCTTCTTTGTTCTTTCCTTTTCTTCCAGTACGCTTTCATCTGTTCACTATGTTTCTTCTTTCTGTCTTCAGACCACTTTGAACCAGTCTTTTTTACTTTCCTACCTTGGAATCCTTCTATTTTCAATACTTTTTCCCGAAAGCCTTCTCTATTATTAATTTCTTCTGTTGTTATATTGTTTTTTTCTAAATCCTTTCTTACTTCATTGACCCAGCTTGTCGTTGATTTCTTACCCCACAAATATCTGAAAATCTTACTGGTTAATCTACTATCTTGCATTCGATATAAATGTCCAAAAAACATAAGTCTCCTTTTCCTCATTACATCTGATATATTTTCTATTTTTGATATATTTCAGCATTACTTCGTAATTTCCAACCTTCTGCTGTGTTTTGTTGGCTTAATATTTTCCTCATGATTCGCCTTTCTAGTATTTCTAGTTTATCTAAATTATTATTATTATTATTATTATTACTATTATTATTATTATTATTATTATTATTATTATTATTACGATAGATAATATTCACGAAATCTCTAGAAATCCGGTATTAAAGTCTTCTATGAGAAGAGAGAGTACACGGGACACAGACACCAAGGAGTGAGTGAGAGAGAGAGAGAGAGACGGACAGAGAGAGGCATGGAAGTGAAACCTGAAATCATCAAAAGAAGTGAGAAGTTCATCAAATATCTGGGGCAATGTATAAAACCAAATGGGATTGGAAAAGAGGCAAATAAGGTAACAGCGAAAGCTGTAACTGGTCTACAATCTAAGAACAGGTACAACATGCGACCAATATATTTCAAGGCTACAGCACAGTAGTAAATCCAGAGTGTCTGTACGGCTCGGAGTGCGTACCTCTGGATATGACTGGGGAAATGCAGGATATGGAATTAAAGGATAGGGAAATATTGAGAAAATGTCTATGACCACTGATACATACTGACGGGATATGGCAGAAAAGAGAAGAACTTACAGACACCCTGCATCACCACTCAGTGAGAAAACTAAAGTTGAAATATTATGGACATCGGATGAGAATGGACGAGAACCGACTGACGAAGATCTGAAAGACTACAACGAAGTGGATGGAAGAATTCAAAAAGAATGGTGAGGAATTCAGGTTTGATAATCAACAGAAAGGAGTTCAGAAGTCGAATTGACAGCATCAAGATATTCTTAGAGAAACCAAAAAAATGTAGGCATAAATTGATAATATCGTAGGAGCAGAGAAGGAACAGAAGTATAGGATTGAAGAGGTTCAGAGAAGAAGTAGAAGAAGAAGAAGACGAAAAAATCACCAGATTGTCTTAAGTTCTATCGGGTCCATAGTAGCTCAAATTCGGATTAAAAATATAACAATAAAAATATAAATCAGTATCCAGTATTTGGGAGATAGTGGGTTCGAGCGCCACTGTCGGCAGCCTGAAGATTTTTCCGTGATTTCCCATTTTCACATCAGGGATGAACAAAGGGCCACGGCGGCTTTCTTCCCACTTTTAGCGCTTTCCTGTTCCATCGTTGCCATAGGACCTATCTGTATTGGTGCGACGTAAAACAACTTGTAATAATAATAATAATAATAATAATAATAATAATAATAATAATAATAATAATAATAATAATAATAATAATAATAATAATAATAATAATAAACCCGTACTGATGCTACCAGAAGAAGACGGCTGGTTTTCCACGGACACCTGTACAGAACGTACTCCTACGGGCTGTCCTGTAAGATCTTCAAAGTAGCCAGCAAGGTTAAGCCACTGGCTTGCTGTGGATCCAGCAGGTAGAGAAGGATCTGGCAGAAACTAGTATTAATAATGCCATCATAATATTTAACAGAAGCAACCGCCGTTCAATGATAAAAACCGGACGCTTCTTAACGTCCTTTACATAAACTAACCACAATAAAACCAAAAACGCAAGATAGCCTTCAGCCAGAAAATGAAAGATTACTGGACCAACAGAAAGGTCAAGATACCAAAAGGAAAGCAGGAGCCAATGTTGACAACACCACCATGGTCCTCAGGCGGCCCAAACGAGCTAAAAGTAACAATAATAATATTAATTAGTATAGCCCTGTCTGTGCGAGTAATACCGTTGTGTACTTAATGGAAGCAATTCTGTTTGCAGTAGGAGTTTGTCCTTAGTTTAGTCCAATAGGTAAATTATTTCTGTCCTAGGACTGCCGCCAGGTAGCTCTTCACTGCTAGACAAAACAGCCAGTTATGGAAGGCTTTTCGTCCCTCGATTGTCCATTTACTAATTGGAAATGTGTAACTCAATAGATCTTATGACTGCTGTGTAAACTGGTTAAATGTAGCGAACTGCACAGGTTGGAGTGTTGGTAGAACATTACGATGTATGTGTGGTGTCTTTGACGTAATGCTGCCGTGTTATGGCTACGTTTGTCTGAGTACGTGGCTGTTCACATAAACAAAATTATACATTGAAGCATTAAGTTCCCAGAGGCGAACCATGATTGAATATCAACGATAATGAATATTAAAACATTTAAGATTATTATATATTTGCGGTGAAGTCCCCGGACACATCCCGGCATTAAAAGCCATACGCCATTTCATTATAAATTTGCGTTCGTGAAATTAGCAAAGTATGGTAGCAAGCTCATCAGTTGGACTGCCAAATCTTTCGAAAACACTGGCAAGTAGAGCACCGTTGAGACCAATCAATCAATCAATCAATCAATCAATCAATCAATCAATCAATCAATCAATCAATCAATCAATCAATCAATCAATCAATCAATCAATCAATCAATCAATCAATCAATCAATCAATCAATCAATCAATCAATCAATCAATCAATCAATCAATCAATCAATCAATCAATCAATCAATCAATCAATCAATCAATCAATCAATCAATCAATCAATCAATCAATCAATCAATCAATCAATCAATCAATCAATCAATGATTTGTTTTAGGGCAGTGGAGCAGGTGGCGGATTCCCTATCTCTTGTTTCCTAGCCTTTTCTGAAATGATTGTAAAGAAATTGGAAATTAATTGAATATCTCTCTTGGTAAGTTATTCCAATCCCTAACTCCCCTTCCTATAAACAAATATTTTCCCCGATTTTTCTCCTTGAATTCCAACTTTATCTTCATATTGTGATATTTCCTACTTTTAAAGACACCACTCAAACTTATTCGTCTACTAATGTCATTCCACGCCATCTCACCAATGACAGCTCGGAACATACCACTTAGTCGAGCAGCTCGTCTCCTTTCTCCCAAGTCTTCCCGCACTAATCTTTGCAACATTTTTGTAGCGCCACTCTTCTGTCGGAAATCACTCAGAACAAATCGAGCTGCTATTCTTTGGATTTTTTTCAGTTCTGGAAACGTTACTGCTTGAGTTTGTTTTCGTATTTTACATTGCAAAAATGAATACATTCTATGTTTGCATAAACTTATTCCATTATGTTTAGTCATTCGTTCGTTCAACTCTTCCGTGATGAGATGTAGTGATAAACAAATGTTAATGAAATCACTTCGCAAACTTATACCTAGTATTCAACAACGTGTTCCTTCAAAGTAATTTACTACTAGACAATTTGTTCAGACTTTAAACCATTGAATCCTCATATAGTTCTATTCACGGAGGATTTATTTCGGTACATCCCTAAGAAGTAATGAGAAAATGAGTGGAAACTGCCCACTTGTGCAGTTTCTCTTCCACACGGAGACATAGAATCGTGGATATGTTCTTGGGTTAAAGACGAGAGAACAAGTAAAGATTGGACGCGTTTGGTAGTGGAAAAATTTGAAAAAACCGTTCGATTGAAGCTACTAATTTAACGGACAGTGGCAGGGAAGAGAAGGCCTTCATAGCGACAAGCGCCAAGATTCCTTCAGATTTGCCTTTTAATTTAACAATAATGTTAGCGTAAGTTTGTACATTTTCGATCAAAATTTTATTAATCGTGCACTCACACTTCATTTGCGGTAATATCGTAATTATTTTACATTGACAATGAAGTAGCCACCTTAAACAGGGGCACACGTTATTGATAATAGTATTTAAATTAACGCTCGTTGTAAAAATTGTACGAAACCGAAGAGCCTGTCTTTGATCGCAATTGGGCCGCTTGTGATACAATTCCGATCACACAAGGTACAGTTTGGATTACAAAATATATCTTTCCTTTTCTCCAACAAATATTCCATGATACCATGCATTGCAGTCCTGGCATTGAGTCCATGGTTTCTTTTGTCACGTGATTGTCAGTTATAATTCACGATGACAAAATCCACACTGGTTATCTTTCGAATGCTCTCGTATAGAATTATCATTTTGAAGATTTGTTTTGCTTGACATGTCGGTTATCTTTTGATTTAAGTTTGCGCTATTTCCATTCTTGAAAAATATATTTTTTGAACTTACAAATCTGAAAATTCTGACCCGATATTAAATGGGACGAAGATATTTCCTTTCACAATATTTGCGTGGATTTCTATTCAGGTAATGGTAAGACATTTTTCACAGATTCATCGGGTGATAGAATGCTTACAATATTAAAATTTGACCTTGAGGCATTTTCTATAATGGTTGAATTATCTGGTGTTGAATAAGAACTGAATTGCAGTCATTCATTACATTCGGCGACGGGATGATTTTTCTTTTTGGTTGACCTTTTAAAGGATCTCAGAAATTTTAAGCAAGGGTATTATTTCTTCGATTGACTGAAGGTCAATGAAGGTGCATGACTGACTATTTTGTATAAACTTTCTTCTCTGACCTTCTGTGCGACATCCGCAGTGAGAAAAATTCAAACATATGTGATCGAAATTGAACCATTCCATCTGATCGGAAATGTACCGCGTGTACTTCAATCGATCCGTAGGCTGGTTAGAGAGAAATATAGTGCTTGAAGTATCATACTCTGGTGTTGAGGTTCGTATGGATAAGGCGTTATTACAAATAGCACTTTACACTCCAAGGAAAGCTCCCAGAACTTAGCTAAGACAGCTTCAAATTTGTAACAACGTAAAATGCAATGAAGCATCGCTCACTAGTTTATTTCAAACTAATAGAAATAGATGTATTATTTTTCACGTTCACAAAAGGAGCTGCTTCAGTCATCCCACATCCCGTCACACGTTCATGGTCCTAACATTGAAGTATGAAATACAACGGGTTTTTCTAAGTTTGATCGGAATTGTACTTATATCAGAACTGTACCACTCTACCTTAAAGGCTTTAGATCCTTATAACTACTTTTACAGTTTTCGGAGACGCCGAGGGGCCGGAAATTTGTCCCGCTAGATGTCTTTTACGTTCTATAAATCTACTGGCACGAGGCTGACGTATTTATGCACCTTCAAATACCAACGGATTGAGTCAGTCTGGAACCTGCCGAACTGGGGTCAGCAGGCCAGAGCCTCAACCGCCTGAGCCACTCAGCCCGGTCTTCTTGACTTCAAACGAGTCCAATTACAGTTTGGCATGGCAGTAAATAAAGCACAGGGTCAGACAGTAAGGTTGGAATTTATTTGAGTCGAGAATGTACATATTTGCGTGTCCCTTTCTCGTTGCATCAGTATTTTTCTTGTTCATTACGATTAATAACACATACTAGTAAATCTTATGAGTCCTCGGTTAAAGTTAACCTATCGTCTTAAATTCATATCTACTCCCGTTTGAAGCCGGGTCGGATAGGTACTATTTATTAACCCTAGAAGTATGGAAAAATATGTAAAATAAATTTGTATAATTTGTTTTAAGACCACATAATTGATAAATATGTCTTAAAATTTTAATTATCTTTGTGTAAGAAGAAATATGTATTTGCATATTGATCCTTATAAGGCCCGTCGAAGGATACCTACCTTCCTTACCTATCAGAAAATCGGCATGACTTCTTGGGTCGTCTATAGGTTATTCGTCACTTACTTAGGTAAGAGGTGGGTTTCAATAATTTAAACTAATGTCTGCTAAGAGTTAACTGGCTTTTAAATGTGATGCCTGTTTATTTACCATTGGAGACGAAAAGTGGAAAACTTGTGACATTTCACAACATCTGATCAACGAACTCATTCCTGTCCCTTAAAATAATAATAATAACAACGATGATGAGGGACGCTGGCTTTGGAGACCATAACTGAATTGCCTGAGGGGTATCCGTAATAGAAACTGCTGTCTTCATTTAAGAATAAAATAAAGAAAGTCTGAAGATCCCTAACATCGGATTCCATGTGAGACTGCATATACCACCAGAATAATTCGTCATAATCCATCCCCCGTAACACAAGCTCTGGACTTTTAGTATAATTAAGGCAGTCCAATGGGTATGTGCCACACATTGATTGTACGGCATGGACCCTTAATTGAATCGATGTGACCTGCGACTATGTCATGGACCGACATCGAAGTTTGTGATTTGCGTTAAGGTCATTGTGGATGATGACCGCAAGAAAAATTATGCCATTATGGCGGATGGCCTTAATCTAAGTCACTGAGGTTGATGAACCCATGACCATGCAAACGTCTAAGCTGGAGGCTGAATACAATTGGTTAAAGTAGTTTATTACCAAGGTTTCTACGTTAGTAAATCCCAGTACATCTGACCTGTGGCTGTACATTTAAAACAAACCCCTTCAATCATTTTAATGTTACATTAAGATTGCATGTGTTATTTATCAAGCCGAGCTTGATGATCGATATACCACCTGTAACCATCAATCGTGTTCCTATAAAATGTGGGCAGATAAGGTCCTCGTAATTGCTTTTGGATTTCAGGATTTCATCCAGTTTACAGACTGTCCTAATAACAGACGAATATTTACCTAGCTCTCTTCAATTTAATCAGCGATTTAGTTCTCTGACTAGATGTATCGGCACCGGCAGCGCGTTTAAGCCCAGACAGAACAGACAGCTGCTTAGCGTGCCTTATTTGAAGGGGCATTTTTAAGCTGTTATTATTAATTTTAATATAATAACATTTTTATCTGTCTTCAAAAGAGAAAGCGAATAATAGCACACAATGAAATGGATGTGCATAATATGTTGGAAACTTACTTTGTCGTAACAGTCACTTGAAACGGAAAGGAAGGTAATGCTGCACAAAACAGCCGGATAAAAGGAATGACACTCGACGTAAGAGCTGAGTACGACACAACTTATGAAGGAAAGAAAGATTTTTGAGAGAATGCGTTAATGGTTCTTATAGGCACATTAATCTCTGAACTGGTGAAAAGGAAAAAATATTGGAATAGTTTTATAGGTAATTCGAGTTCGTAAGTAATCTACCTGGATGACAATACCAAACTTTTAAATTGTGCCACAACACCAAGGAGCAAGACAAAGATATCCTCACTAACTACAATGTATACAGTGTTGCTTGAAAACCACTGTTTCCCGACCGAGAAATTGCATTATGAACACTCTTGTTGTCTGCTGCATCCAACTGTTCGACCGAGCACCCTCTCTCAAGTCTATGCCACAACATGGAGTCAACAGTCCTTGAATTCTGATATTACCCAGCAACCACACGATGAAGATGTGGTCAACGAACTCGCAACAAGGAAATCATGCCGCAAACCACTCGTCGCCAGACTGAATTGTGGGGTTCAGTGTGCATGTATTATCCAGCTCTGGTGTAGTGGTATGTTTTTACCTCCCATCCCACGGTGACTCTGGTTGGATTCCCAGCTCCGTCACGAAGTTTGAAATGTGGTACGATGACTCCAACGGGGTCCACTCACTCGCGGGAGACAAACTGAGCACAGCTATCTTCGAGGTAGTTTTCCGTGGTTTCTTCTCCAGGAAAATTCCGTGATGGTACCTAACTTTAAGCCACGCCCGCTTGAATGTTCCCATCCCCCACAAGGCCCCGGTTCATCATAGCGGTTGATGCTTCTTGGGTGAGGTACTGGACCTTCTCCCCAGTTGTAAGTTGGACTAAATATCTCAAGATCCAGGACACTGCCCTTGACACGGTAGACGTGGGATCCCTCTGTGAGTTCGGGGGAGAAGCCAACTCTGGAGGTTAACGGATTAAATGCAAAATAGTCACTATGGTAACGGCCGCGGAATTTTGTGGGTTTCGAACACTTGCTTATTAAAGATAAAATAGAAATATTATCTGGATAATACATTTCATTGAAGAGCATGTTGTACACTTGGAATGTGGGTAGTGACTCACAGTAGTACGGGTCTGTGATACGAGAAATAAGTTAAGATTTCGGGACTAATATTACGAGTAAAAGTAAGATCAATAAATAAATTGTCCAGCGTGTTGGGATGGTTGCTCGACACAACATTCAAGTTAAAGTGATGTTTTAGCAAGTCAACCTCCAACTGAGCGCGCGAGTCAACACAGCGCCGTCTTGTAACAGAGTAGACCTGTGACGTCACATATTTAGTAAACATTTTATTTTAGCGCTATTCCCTGAAAACTGCTTTTCAGAAATTTTTGCAACATGTAGCCTTCTCTTTCATCTGTCAATTGAGACATTAAGCGCAATCGTAAGTTAAATTCTCTCGAAGAAATATGCATTCTACCCAAACACTAAATAATAATAATAATAATAATAATAATAATAATAATAATAATAATAATAGTAATAATAATAATAATAATAATAATAATAATAATAATAATAATAATAATTGTTCACAGGGGTGTCGGATTCGATTACCGGCAGGTTCGAAAATTTTAACCGTCATGGGTTAATTCCGCTGTCATGGAGCCTCGATGTATGTGTCGTCTTTATCATCACTTCATCCTCATCACGACGCGTAGGTCACTCACGGGCGTCAATTCAAAAGACATGGGCCTGACGAGCTCAACTTGTCCTCGGATACTCCCGGCACTAAAAGGCATTCGCCAGTTCATTCTCATTATTATTATTATTATTATTATTATTTTATATGGCGTAGTTCACTTGGATTTGCATTCGTGTCAAAATAAGGGGCAGATAACTTTTTCTCTGCCTTTGGGTGCCTAATATTTAAATTCACACCTGATCCGCGGCATCGATTCGTAGGAGCAACTGTGTAACGTGTGTTAATAGTAATATTTTATCCTTCCCACGATTTTCCCCATTAAGTGTCTTCGATATATTGTACGGACTTAGCCCACCTTAACGGCTTTATAACTCTATTTAAACCAACCCCATATGGATGTATGTTCTCACTATTGCCTGCCTCTATGGTGCTTGAGTGTAAATGAAAAGGAGGGTTAAGAAAGATATCTAGTGCAAAGGTTGGGGAAATTAACCAGACGGCGTTAAATTATCCTGCCGTGCTTTGAATGCTTTAAAGTTGCCTTCTGAACTGAAGGCGACTCTTCAACATTAGCATTTGTCAAAGCTTGGGCCCCATCCTCACAGACGTTGAGGTCGCCTGTAAGGCGTCAACTTGAAAGACCTCTAACCGGCCTCTTCGGTGGCCACATACCATTCTTCTTCTTCTTCTTCTTATTATTATTATTGGATGCTAATGTTTCTTTCCTCTTATCATTATTCTTGTTGTTCTTCAGAGTACCCAATCAGGTCCCGCTGACGTTGGCGATCACTGCGGCGAATGTTCTGTGATCTCTTGCTAGATGGAAAAGTCATTCAACACTGTGAATCCCCGTCCATTCTTTGATGGTTCCCAGCCATCATGTTCGCCTCCTCCCGACACTTCTTCGACCTTGTATCTTGTCTTGTACAATCTGCTGTAAGAGGATGTGACCAGATGAGAAATCTTACGGAGATTAATTGTTCGAATGAGTTCCCGACTTCAATTGAACTTCTGAGAACTTCTTGGTTCGTTATCGAACAACCCACGAAATCCCGAGCGTTTAAGTGATGAGTTCTTGAGTGTCCATGTTTCCACACTATACATCAGGGCTGACCATACGTGGCATTTGACCATCCTTTTTCTAAGTTTTAAATTAAGGTAGTCATTAACATGAAGCGGATTTCCACGCAATAATTGGTTGGATTTCAAAAAGTCAAGGGCATTCTCTTTCCGGAGGTGAGTTCAGAAGGAAACGTTGCATAAATATTCGGGTTTATAAAGTCCTGCGTCAGCAGCCTTAAAGAAGCTTTCTACTCGTTGAGATTTAACCTAGTACTGCTTAAAGATCCGCTCCCTAGGCCTTCATTACAAATAAAGGTTTCATATTTGTAAATGATCCTCCTGTGTTTTTTCAAAAATAAAATTCATCAGGATTGTAGTTTTCTTTCTCTTCTCCGGCACGCTGCAATCAGTCGTAATATTCAAGTCTCTGTAAGAACCGATAACTGAGCCCTCAACATTCCATCTCATTTCAACCACTGTTTGTGTAAAATGAACTCGCTGCTGGACTGAAACACTTCAATGAGGGGAGCTTTAAATTCAATTACGCTGCCAGATTTTTCAACAAATTAATTGAATTGCTGCTTCACAATCCTCTCGATTGCTCACCGTATAGTTCGAATTCCTCCCCTCAGTTCCTGTTACAAACACGCTCTCTCATTCCTCCGATATGTAATATTCAACATTCACATTTTTATATGTATATATTGATAGTGAAGCATTTGACAATTCAGTCTTCTCATTTTTCAGTAAAACAAAATCATTCGGAATAATCTCGGGATAAAATGATTATTGAAAAACAAGCAGGATAAGTTTGATACTGTTGAGGATGCCGCAAGGTACCATCTTATCCCCCTTTATGCTTCATATATACACAGTAGAGTTTAAACATGCGGTGCTGTAGTACCTTAATTATTCATCGCAATAAAGACAGTGTTTACGTTTGTATGTCCAAGGCTCCTTTGAGTTTCTCTTCCTCTTTTGGAATAAGGAGGTCATTTGCAGCGAACGTATTGTGTTTCCTTGATTAGCGTCTATAGGGAATACATACACTCAATTCTTCGATAATGCATTCAATTACAGGCTTAAACACACTATAAATTCCTTTTGTTATAATGGAAGTCATTTCTATCAACTTAGTTCGGCCGAAACTAACTCAATATATCAGTGTAGAAAATACGAGTACTTCCAAAAGAAAACATTTATTAATTATTAAGGAAATTGTGTTTAAGCACTACTAGGTAGACTGAAAACGTATTTGAACAAGGAGCAAGTGTCATCTAGCCGCTCTACAATTGTGTAAGGTGAGTTACATCAATATTAGGGGTTCTGATATTTCCGATCGGTAATATTTGTGTGAATGTAATTGCGCAACCTTTCAGTTTTGTATTATATTTGAAAAAAGACCAGCATTAATTCAAACAGAATATGTTACGTTATTGAAGGAAACATTTATGCTAAAATTCTTTTCTGCCCTTTTAATAGGTGAATCATGAAGAGTAGAATACCTAGTGAGATCACTCACCGAGTTCAAGCAGAGCCGCACTAGTTTACAATAACACCAGAGCTACATGGTCAGCTACTTTAATGGATGTTACGCTGATACCAAAATACCCAAATACAACATCCAATTGTTTAGACTTATGAATAATACGGTCAGAGAATTTTAGTTAATATCCATACAATTCAGCAATTTCTCCAGATATTCTTCTGTCTCAGATAAAACAACAATATCATCAGCAAATCTCAGGGTTTTGATTTCCTGTCATTGGATTTTGATTCCCTTCCCAGATTTCTCTTTGATTTTCTCGTGCTCATAAAAGAGTAGAATATAATCTCTTGAAATGTGGTATTAAAAAGAAGACTGCTGAAGGTGGTATGGGTGGATAAAATAACGAATGGAGTGATAATCAATCGAATTCGTGAGTGGAGAATGATTTGGAGAAATTTGAGCATTGAAAGTGATAAAATGATAAAACATCCAGGACTTGTTCAGGACTTGATAAGAAGGTATATTTTGCTATTGGTAAATTCTTTATTTTTTGCGCATGATTACTAGCACCCAGGGATATTTGTGTGAGATAATTCATGTGAGAGTTATCCGCACACACATTCGTAGTTTACCGCCCTTTTAACATCAATATAAAGCTGCAAAGTTTACTGGCTTACTGTGAGGACTGCTATTTGTTGTACTGCCCACCGACACAGACATATCTTATGGTGGCGATGGCTAAGGCAACGGCTAGAACTGGGAAGGCAGTGACGGTTAAAGCAATTTTGAGTGGTTCCAACAATTCGAAGACACGATCTTCCGATTGCAAGGTCACAGCTACGTGATCCAAATTGCTCGATTTATTCTGAAGGGAAACTCCCATTGAAGGATGAAGAATTCAATTACACGAAAAATATTCTTGCATATGTTAAGATAAATACCCAAATATTTATGAACGATAGACAAAATAACACAATGTGGGTCATGGTAATTATATTTCTTGTTACAAAGCAATATAAAGAGAGTGGAGTTTCTAGTGTCACATCTTTGCTTCTCTATATCTTCGAGGAATGATTCCAAAACAGACGGTACCTGCCATCTATTGGATACGTTACTGAAGCTTGCGCTTGTTTTTATTCTCGCAGGAAATGCTGTAAACATAGCTTAGGTATGTGAACGTCTACGTCACAGTCAAGATGATTATTACTAAATTGTTGTTATTATTATTATTATTATTATTATTATTATTATTATTATTATTATTATTATTAAATACATCGCAATTGGAAAGTATACCTGTGGTCAAAATCACTTACGGTCGTGTGAAAATAAAGTAAAGTTAAAACAGAATTGCGAAACAACAACAACAACAACTTGCTGTAAGTCGCACCGACACAGGTAGGTCTTATGGCGACGATGGGACAGGAAAGGGCTAGGAGTGGGAAGGAAGCCACTATGGCTTTAATATACTGTAAGGTACAGACCCAGCATTTGTCGGGTGTGAAAATGGAAAAACCACATAAAACCATCTTCAGGGCTGCCAACAGTGGGGTTCGAACCCATTGTCTCCCGGATGCAAGCTCACATTTGCTCGCCCCTGACCGCACGGCCAACTCGCCCGGTAACAACAACAACAACAACAACAACAACAACAAGAGTACAACAGTAATTCCATGGAAAGGAAATATTACAAAAAATACTACTAGTTTAACATTCTGAATCCAGCATCATCATGTACAAATCTACACACAACTGGAGTATTTCCAGTGCTTAACGCTACGGATTACGAAACTACAGGTTGAGCATACTTCTAGATTAGCATTACAACACTGTCATTTACAAATTTACACGTAGGCCTGCCGTAAGTATTTTGAAAATTTTACACAATGCCTTAGAGGAGAATATACTTGGCGGATGCATTCTGGGTCTCGTCCCACAACTGGTCACGGCTTGTACGTGGTCCGACAGCTCTGCACTCCGACCGACCACCCGACCAGAGGAGGGGTGGCCGCGGCTCCACCGTGGCTCTATACCTCTGTATTCGGGAGAGGGAGGGAGAATGGCTTTCCGAGGTTTTCCATTCTGCTGCACTAAGGCGATGTCGGGGCAGTTCCTAGTATAGACCACGGCCGGCAACCCTCCAACTTTCGCCGATACAAATCTCATGGCCTGAGAGACGGCGTCACCGTTTAAGAGGCCCGCATTCCACTTCAGGGGAGGAATGAAAACATTTAGTAATAGTACGTGGTCGAAATCTCGATGAACGATGGAAGTGAGAGAACCAATATTTCTCATACAGATGCAGAATTTGGTGATCACTTCCTTCCTGAAAATATCGTAATAAAAGGCGAGGGAATAAGTGATTGTGACAAAGAAGAAGGCAAAACTTTACGAAGCTCTCACCAGTATAAATAACATAATAATTTTCTTCCACTGGCTGAAGGTTAGCCCAATGAATCGTCACTCCCAAAGTTCACCACATCGAGATGTTATTACCAACTGCAACATAATAAAAAGCCCCAAAACAATCAGAAAATATGGCTGGCACTGGTATCGTGATATTTTGAAGGGAGTAGGCAAATGAGACCCATTTCTTAATTAGATAATTAAGAAACTGAAAGCTGTAAAATATACATTCCTCTTCTATCATTTGTGAAAGGTCCAAGCCTAGCCATAATTGTTAAATAAGCTTGTACATGTACACAATTAAAACTTTATTTAGAAACGTTTTTTTTATTTCATTCTCAGAGCATGAGGACACCAAGAAATTAGCTACAACAGTAAGATGTGTAAAAGAAACCGCAATCAATAGTGCGGCCTATCTGGTAGCCATGATCGTTAAGGCATGCTTATCCGGCTCGATTCCCCTTGGTCGAAAAAAGTTTCACCGTTAGAATGTTGTCCGGCAGAGTGAGAGGTGGTGGTACACAATTTCCTGTCACTAGATTGCGTGGCGAAGGCCTGGCTTAAGTATCAAATCTCTCCACAGTGCTCATCTAGGGTGAGGGCGTATGATTCTGTTGATGGTCATTCTTTCGTCGGATGGGGACGTTAATCGTTGCCAGTAGTCGACACCAGTAGTCTATATGCTGGCACCGGGTTCTACCCTCTCCATTCCTACTATCATATATCGTGTCATTCATTTCATGATGAGGTTGACGTCAGGAAGGGCATGCGGCCATAAACTTTCCCCGCGGATATTCATCTCACTTCATACCCAACCTCGTAGAGAAAGAGGGCAAGTGTTGGATATGCACTCCTCTATTTACGGTGTATAACATTCTCTTTATATTTTTGAGTATGCTTTTAACTTAATTATTTAATAGGTATCTATTGTCCGACTCGTTGGCTGAATGGTCAGCGTACTGGCCTTCGGTTCAGAGGGTCCCGGGTTCGATTCCCGGCCGGGTCGGGGATTTTAATCGCTTCTGATTAATTCTTCTGGCTCGGGGACTGGGTGTATATGTCCGTCCCAACACTCTCCTCATCATAGTCAGACAACATACTACACTACCATCCACCACAGAAACACGCAATAGTGCTTACATCCCTCCATAGAGGGTTGGCGTCAGGAAGGGCATCCGGCCGTAAAACAGGGCCAAATCCACATGTGCGACGCAGTTCGCACCCGCGACCCCACAGGTGTGGGAAAAGCGGCAGGAAAAGAAGAAGAAAGAAGAAGAATTTAATAGCTATCTATTATTTTATTCCATTCTTAATCCATTTACCCTCCAGGTGTCCCACATCTACCGCCTCAAGGCAGTGTTCTGGAGCCTGGGACTTTGGGACATGGGGATACAACTGAGGAGGAACACCAGTACCTGCTACGCTGAACGGGGACCTTGTGAGGAGATGGGATGTTTGGAAGCGATAGACAAGAAAGGGGGCAGGAAGTGGCCGTGGCCTTAGTTTAGGTACCATCCCGGCTTTGGTTGGAGAAAATGTAGGAGGATCACTTTGTGGATGGCTGAGCTGGGGGTCGAACCTCACTCTACTCAGTTGACCTCCCGAAGCTGACTGGATCCCGTTCCAATCATCGTCCTACTTTTGAAATTTCGTAGCAGAGTTGGGACTCGAAACCCGGGCCTTCGGGAGTGACAGGTAATCACACTAGCCACAACAGCACAGACATGGACAAGTCACTAAATTTACTGCCAAAATGAGGGAACAGTAAATTATCTGAAGGAAAAACGATAATTTATTGCTAAAATGTGTAGGTATTTGAAAGAAATGTATTGTCTCATATTTTAACTGTAAGTCAGAATAAAAGTAATACATGAATATTTTTGTAAATACAATGCATTAATACTGCTACCCATTTTCTTTTTCTTTCTGTGTTAGGATCGTCTATGGACCGCGTGACAATTTCAATGCTTCATCCTTTGTTGTTCCTTCTCCTTCTTCTTCTTCCAATGCCCCTTCATCTGCTCCACTTTGCCTCCTTTTTCTCTCCTCGGACCTTTTTGACTCTGTTTTCTCACTTCCCCCTCCCGACCTTCAAACCGTTCCTTTTCTAACTCTTTATTTCTAAAAATATCTTACTCTCTGTTGCTTCTTCCTACCTTAGGGTTTTTTCTTTTCAAATCCTTCGTGACTTCACGAATCCAGGTTGTTGTTGTTGTTGTTGTTGACTTCTTGTTCCATAGACATTTGAAGATGTGTTTGGTTAACCTGTTGTCACAATGCTAAAAAGAGAGAAATGTTCCACCTTTTTAATACAAGAACACTGTTGCACGAATCAATGTAGCAACATATCTAATTTATTAAGTGACCGGTTTCGACATGAAGCTGATGATGACATGGACAGATGTCGAAACCGGTCACTTAATAAATTAGATATGTTGCTACATTGATTCGTGCAACAGTGTTATGGTATTGAAAACGTGGAACATTTTTCTGTTTTTAGCATTGTAACAATTAATTGAATACGGATCAGTGATGAAGTTTTTAACTTTAAATAACCTGTTGTCATCCATTCTATATAAATGTCCGAACAATATCAATGATCTCTTCCCCACTGTATCTGTTATATTTTTAATGTTCCGGTATATTTCATTTTATTCATAACATTTTATTATTATTATTATTATTTCATATTTAATTATATATATTTCATTCTCAGTCATTATATTTTCATGTACACATTTCGCACTTATTACGTAAAGGTCAGGGCGTTACTCAAAATATGACTCCTCTAGACATGTTTGAAATTTAAACACTTACCATGTCCGTATGACCTATCTTTAAAAACTGAGACACTTCAAGAACACTTTAAATTAACGATTTGATGCTGAAGCGTATTTTTGAGACAGAAAATTACTTAAATCTGCATGCAATGGCTGATCTTGGTCCCTTGTGTTAAAATAGTATTTTTAGGCCTCCATCCATTGAACGAGCAGTGAGGTAATTGTCCTCGATACACTCCTATAGAGAGAAAGAACGCAAGGAGCTGTACTAGTTCTAACGTAGATCAAATGAACACTGTCTCTATCTTAAGAGATTAAGTTCTAATTGAGGGCAGGCCTTACATTAACCTTGTCTTTTAATAACTCACCGACGGGAATGAAATTTAATTGATCTAGTTTCCTCAGGTCTTGAGACTTTTATGACCGCAGCAGCCTCGAACTCAAGACCAGGAGACAATTACGGGAATTTGGTCTGTTTTATTGAATTTCTTCCCTCATTGCTCCTCCCGCGTAATGATACGTCCTCGAGTGTCAGCTGTGGTACTGCCAGCAGATGGTGGCAAAGCCGCAAGCAGCGACTCATGATTGAACTTCGAAAATTTAGATATGACAATAGGTTGCAAAGTTTATTGAAGTAATTATTTACGGAGCTACCAGAGAAGGTAATCCTTTACGTTACATTTAAGATGAGGCACAGTCCGGGTCGGGATTCCGAATCGAATAAAGTAAACTCATCACTTTAGTGGCTTTTGTGTGCAACATTTTATTTCATACTATTCTGAATTTACTTATTTTAAATTAATTTTATTATAACTACTTATGATTCCTCTCTATTTTAATCGTCCATGTTTTTTGTTCGTATCTTGCTATATATTAACATATACGTAGAACAGTCATGAAGTTCTGAGACTGGACGCCTGGAGGGTAGGCACCCACACGTCTCTAAGTGTTGCACACGATGCCGCATTACACGGCATACACCTACATAGAACCACATCCACCCTCATTACAGTCGCCGTTGGCCATTAACCACTAAAACAGAACCACATCCACCCTCAAAATAGTCGCCGTTGGCCGTTATGCACGATTGCCAACGTTGGTATAGCTGCTGGAAGAACCGCTGAAAGGAAACACCATGTTTCATCTCCAGTTATTATCCGGCTGAGAAACGTCGGATCATCGTCAGCACTACTGATGAGGTCACCGCTAATCGTCATGCGATCATCACGTTGGTCTTGCGACAGGATTCATGGCAAAATGTGCTGGGTAACACTAGACATGTTGAGGTCATCCGTCAGTATTTTGTGGCAATTACCATGGCTGAGCCGTATTGCTGTTGCGAGATCGTCTAGAGATTGGGAGCGGTTAGCACGCACCAACGTTGCAACTTCTTGGATCTTGAATTCCTCTCGAACTGTTTATGGCCGATCAGTACGCACATCATCTTTCAAACTGTCCCGTCCTTGCACAAAACGTCGGTGCCACCTAAACACAACACTGCGACTCAATGCGTCCTCACCGTAAACCTGCTGCATCATTTCAAGCGTTTCAGCAGCGGTTTTGCCTAATTTCTGATAGATCTTGGTGTTTGCCCGTTGCTCAAACTGTGACATGTCAAGGTCCGACGGACGCATTCAAATCGCCGTCACAACAACGACCGTACGTCTGCTTCCAGTGCATGCACTCAACTGTCTCTTGCAGGGATGAGAGACTAACTGACATGGTACCATAACATGGCACCACCTATGCGCTATACTGCACCACAGCGCCATCATGCGGTCAGACTCTGAACTTAATGACTGTACCACGTACATATACTTAGTGGTTATGGTGGCAGATTACTTGAGCTGGGAATGGATAAACGCCATTATTAATGTAGATGGCTCCGGGACCACCGCGGTGCAATCAGGCGGGAAAACAGTTCAGCAAGGTTAAGTTTAGTGTTCCTTGATTCACGATCTCTCTGGGTATCTGCGTTTACATTACTGACAAACGGACTTCAACCAATCAGAAACGATCTGTAATTAAACAGTGTGGAATGTAATTAGAGTACTGTAATGTGTCATTTTCTGTACTCTTATTATAAGTAGGGAAAAATGACAATTACGCCATGGTATGAAACAACGTATTTATCTGTGTCGTGAGCACCGTATTGCTACTCCTCTTGTTGGTTTTCTAGCTGACGACAAGTCGGTATCTGCTCCGAAGCCGGTATGTTGCTGTGGGTGGCCGTGGTTTCCGGACTTCCATTTAATAATCTTTCTCCAGGTTTTCTGCCTACAGCTATGGCACGGGCTTAAGTTATAGCAATTCCTCCGTGATATACAGGCAGTACTGTAGCTCTGATGACGTCACTTAAAGAGGTCGACAGTTTCATCCGTCCGACTCGCGCAGTGCATGCACATGACACCTCTGTCTGTTGCAGTAATATTCACTAATCTTACATTAATATAACTGGTGACATGGTTAACGCTGTGATGGTTTAATATCTAGTAAGTTAGGCCAAAGTATTTTAGGAGAAAACGGCTTGAAATGTGATGAAAGCAATCAAAATGTAAAGATTGTTTTATTGCTCAGTGTATACAACTATTCATAATAATTACGCATTAATGACATATGTTGACAACGATCGTATAAAAATATAAATAATAATTATTAAAAAGGATAAACTGGAAGTTCTAGAAAGAAGAATCGTGAGGAAAACTTAGACCCGATGAAAACAAAAGAACAATAGGAATTAAGAAGTTATGAGGAAATATACCAAAAAATAGGAAATTTAACAGAAAGAAAAAGAAAATTGAGACGGCTATTGTTTGGACACACCCATACAATGGATAAAAGCAGATTAAAAAAACAGATATTCAAGTACTTTGGGGAGAAGAAGTAATGATAGATTTAGAAATAAGTAAGATAAAGGAAAGAAGTCTATGGAAAGTGACATTAAAAAGCTTGAGTTTTAAGAATGGAGAGTTTCCAAGGAAGAATTAAAATTAAACCAGGTTCAAAGTGATCTGAGGGAAGAGGAATAAAACATGGTGCAATCACGAAGGAATACTGGAAAGAATGGAAGAGGAAAGAAGAAGGAAGGATGAATTGAAATTGACATGTCGTCCCTAGCATAAAACAAAACCAAACCCCAGGGTACTACAGCCCTTGAAGGGCCTTTGCCTACAAAGTGACCACTGCTCAGCCCGAAGGCCTGCAGATTACGAGGTTGCGTGTGGTCTGCAAGACGAATCCTCTCGGCCGTTATTCCTGGCTTTCTAGACCGGGGTCGCTAACTCACCGTCAGATAGCTCCTTAATTCTAATCACGAAGGCTGAGTGGACCTCAAACTAGCCCTCAGGTTCAGGTAAAGATCCCTGACCTGGCCGGGAATCGAATCCGGGGCCTCCGGGTAAGAGGCAGGCACGCTACCCCTACACCACAGGGCCGGCCAGTCCCTAGCATGCTTAATCTTAAATAATAATTTTAGACTTCGTTGAGCCACAATATTCCAGTCTTGTAGTTTATGATAATTGAGAAAGTCTTCTAGCTCTAGGCTGTAGGCTAGAAATACCTGTACATCGAACCGCAATCTACAGCAGATCGTTCACGATCACCGCCACAAGCTGGTGGAATGAACTCCCCAAGGACATCAGGGGAGCTAAATCTAAGACAAAGTTTAAAATGCTTTGCCAGCGTCGTCTTATAAGCACTTCCATTATTTCTCGAGTGGGAATTGTAAGCATGAATGAGAGGGAATATGGTTCTTTATTGTAATGTATTCCAGTTTATACTTTAGTTATACTTTACACACTTTAATTAGTTTAGTTAGCGACACTTTAGTTAGTTAAGTTTATACTTTAGAATGGCAAGATTAAATATGTTTAAATTTTATGTAAAAGTTATATTGTAAATCAGTTCTCATGCATATACACGAAGTGGTTAAGTGCAAGAAAGGGCCGGAGCCCTAACTTCGCCACAATAAAGTCGCTTTAATAATAATAATAATAATAATAATAATAATAATAATAATAATAATAATAATAATAATAATAATAATAATAATAATAATAATAATAATAATAAGTGTCCCTAGAATTTCAGCCGTGGTCGTTTCCAACTGCGGTATACTGCAGAGTTCGCTTTTAATCTCGGTTATGTATATATGTATGTATTGTATTGTATTGTGCTGTTTCATTGTTCTGAGAGAAATTACGCAGAGTCGACCTGCATAAGGTGTTAAAGCATCAAGGAAATATGGAATTATACAGAACAGGTACGATTCTTATGAATAATATGGCAGGAATTGATCAACATAAACCCTAATATGCATGATTATTCGTTTAATTAATAATTTCAACATTACACACCTACTTATAGGTTGCATTTGATAGTATATCAAGTATAGCAGGCAATTGTTGGCACGATTAGTCATTAATGCATTGGATTTCCAATTCAATTGAGAAGTTATTTGGTTATTTATGATATGTTTATTTGCTTTTGTAATATAATAGATGTTTTAATGCAATGTTAATCACTAGTAAAATTTTAATGTTGAATGAATTGTGGCCTATGAATGCTACATAGGTACGAAACGGATCTTATTCTTTATGCCAAGTTTATGAAAAGTGTAATATGAACAACGAAAGTCATCATTATTTTCTAGCTATAGACTAAACTGCAGTTCTGATTTTTTTTAAAGTAGTGTGGGACATGGATTATCTTGTGCTTCACTTTCATGTAATCATTAAGGAGCGGGTTTGTGAGCAGAATGGCTTATATTTAAAGGAGGAGAAAGGTTCTTCAAGACCACACATCACTCTTGTTTGAGGAGTTGTATAAACATTAGGGGCACCGCCCTTTATAGCCCCTACTACTTATGCAACTCTTCCCACTGAACTTACGTGAGGGCTAGAAGAAGCCTTCTTCTCATTGAAAATACAACCTACTACTGCATTGAAATCCGTTCCCGAATAAATAATAATAATATTAATGGGCCTAGTTTAAATTATAGTCTTTCGTTTGTTACAGGTAAGGTGAGCGGTGTACATTATCTGGTGATGGGCACGTATTAATAGCAGTCTTCCTGTTGTAAATAAAGGTAATTCCATCTACACGGTAGGAAACTAAATGCAGTGCACTATTCCTTTCTTGGATATAATTAGAACTGTACATACAGTAAGTTATATATATATATATATATATATATATATTGATTATACATCTGAATGTGAATTAGGCAGAGCAGAGTTGTTCATTTTGGAACGGATAGCAATTGACGGTCAACCCCCAGTAAGGTCTGGGCTAACCTTCCTTCAATGAACGTGAATGCTGCTAGAGGACACTCAGAACTTGTTAAAATGAATGCATTATCCTATTAGCGCTAGCGGACTGAGATCTGCTTCCTAGTGTTAACTCACTTTCACGTTCCGATATTCTGTATTTAACCGCAGTTAATACACAAATGGATTTGCTTTATTTTGAATATTGATCTGTTTCCTAATCACTTGCTCTCCGCCTCATGGCGATTCCTCGCAGCATTGCCACACAAGTTCTGATCTAAGGATATGATACGGCCACTTGAAGCGTCACTCTAGTGAGTTCTTTCGCCGGCCTTTTTTCCAACTCTGTAATTAGGTTACTTTCGTATCTCGACATATGCGCTGTCTGCCAAGCCTCATGCAATAGAAAAGAAGACTCCGTTCTGAAAAGGATATTCACTTAGACTGCCGATTAATTTAAATTTGGAGTAACATTTTTAGCAATATTAATCTTAATGGCTACTTTAATAGGGGTGTAGGCAGAGAAAGTTCGCGCCAGATAGCGCTCGTGTACTACTGGGTAAGCGCAAGGCGATCGTCTTATGTTTCTCCCAGTCAGCTGCGAGTAATGTATAGAATGTGACCGAGTTTCCTGAGCTAAAGCCGATTGTATCTTCTCTAATTTTACTCCAAGACTATATTAATTAATTGTATAGGTATATCCCCTAGTATATTACGGACGATTTTCAGCGTTTAAGCCTTAAACAGCTGCAATATGAGCTACGGACCAGAAACGCTAAAACTAGCGGGAGGAAGGAAGAATTAGTACAGCGGTAATTAGAAAATTCTAACACGCTTTATTATCCAAATAATGAATAGGAGTCAGCATGCCTTTTCCTAAAGATTACAATTACTTGAGTATTGTACATTGATAAATATATAAATGTACCTCCACAAGACAAATCATAAATAGATATTTAAACACGCACTTGCTCCCCTTGCATATAGACTTCGGTTCATGTATTTTTTTAAATATTGATGGCTTACATGAAACTGCAGATACAGCCTTTGTCCACCACCAAAGGCATGTGGATATTCTTGAGTTTCCCATTGCCAGTTCCTCTGAATATTTGAGCATCAGCCATAAGGTGAAGGTCACTATCACAAATTTGTATCTGATGGATTATTTCCTATTTAGAAAATAGGAAATAGATGGAGCACCTGTTTCCAACTACAAATCATTGTGTTATGGTGGATACAGACTTTTCAGTGAAAAGTGTGTTTTGTTCATAAAAGGTTAATTTCAATCGTGTGAAATTCTAAAATGCTGCGCTGTGAAATCCGAGTACACAAAACATAAGACCTATGATGTGAAGCTTATTTTAGGAGTACCTGGTGACATTATAGGAGGGGAATGTGAACGTCTTGCTGGAACAGGCCCCAAGGCATGTCGTAAGCATATTGCTTCTGTAAGCTACGCATTAGAGCACTTCCCGAAGACTGGTATTATTCAGTGTTCGGAAACATGCAGCCAAAATTTATAAACTTTTCAGCATCCCCTTACCAAACGGTTGAGGCCAGTTAGCCCTCTGAAAGTGGAATACTTGCCTTTGGAACAAGTTTCGCTATTATAATCTCAGTTGCACCAGTTATAACTCTAGTCGAGGGGCATTTCTGTCTAGAAGCAAGGGGGCTGTTTTCAAGGACATTTTCTCTATCAGGCCAAATGTTCAACTCTTTAAATTGGCAGTACATGAAATTAATCCAAACATTAAATATTCTCCCAACAGTAGTTTTATGAATTCCGAAGTTAAGGCCTAGTTCTTTGTCAGATTTGTTGGTCCTTAGCTTCATAACTGTCAAGAAGAAACACGGTCTGGGTTCAAGAGGGAATTCTGTAAATTGTATCTGTTTTCTCCCAGAACAGCAAACACCAAATTACAATGTTGGACGTCTACAAACCCTGTATAAAACAATATGGCATCAGGATTACGCATTGTTTGCTCAACTACCAAATTACCTGTAGCATTTTTTGAGTGCTGATGTCTTTGAAAATGGGAGTCCCAAACGTAACATTCACTTCTTCGGGTATATTCACGATTTCTTCCCGTACTTCAAAGGAGGTGATTTCTGCATATTCCGTTATTGTAGGCTTATCGTGGTAATCCGGCAATTTTCTGGTGTACGGCCTCTTCCTTGTTTTTGTTGTGTTCGTTGTTCATGGAAAAAGCGATGGAACAGCGCCCGGTTTTAATCTTGCCCTCTCACCTTTAAATACAAACGCATAAATTCGGTGGTTGTTATCAAATGCCTAATCAGTTTATAGGTGGAAAATAGGAATTATTTCCCTTCGTAAATCGCACTTACCCAACAAAGTTTTCGTGAAGTCACCGGGTTGAAAATAATGGGAACACACTTTAATATTTTCGGTCAGATTCTTCTCACCGAATTTTTTCCTTCTAATAGCAAGTAACCATTTCTTCTTCATTTCTTTATTTTGTGGAAACTGGTGAAATGAAAATGGGCTTCCCTCATTTTTTTCAAAGAGGAACACTGCAATAGCTCGGCATAGTCAAGAAAATAACAATTTAAGCAAATTAAATTCGTGGATACTTAGCGGCATGAGTACACAGGAGACAAATGAAACGCGCATTGCGCTTACCCACTACAACAGCAGTGCGCTCTATCGGTGCTAGTTCTATACATCCCTATTGATATTTGCCAAAACAATGTCATATCAAACTGTTAAGTGTTCGGGACTAAACCAGTCTATCTGGCATTATTTAACTGTGGTTAATTAGAGCCATCACTTATATTATCTAGTTGGGTACTGTATTTTTATAAACAGTAATTTACTGCTTACCAAAAGGAAGCATCTTCAAGCACGCACATCGCTCTTCTCTTAGGAGTTGCATAAACATGAGCGGCAACTTTAAGCAACTCCTCGTATTCTCATGTTAGGGAAATCCTCATCTTGGGATGAAGCGGTATTGTTCAATTAGAGTTTAAACATTCTTAAAGTGCTGCACTTCTTCAAAAGTTTCTAGATCTTATGACGCGAAAACGTCTTTCTTTCCAGTCCTTCGTTCGACGAGTACTAGTGCTGAAACACCCGTCAAAAATGTTGCGGTGTGAGCGGTAGAATTTGAGAATGTAGTAGTCTGAGCAACAGGCAAATTTGAAGTTCTGCCTAAAGTGGCACAGTCGCAGTAGTGAAATTTTTGAGATTGTGAAGAAGCTGAAATCATCCGTATCACCACGACGGCAAAAAGTCACGGAAAGGCAGGTCAAAAGATTAATTGGTCCTAGAATTGTTAGCGCCACAGGTACTGTAGTACATGGGTGTACCTCGTGTTGCCTACACTGTACGCTCCAATCTACGCAAGAACTTCTTGAATGTAGTGCATGAGAGTACGCTGTGTTGCCTACACTGTAGGCACCAATCTACGAACTTACTATAGTACAAAAGTTTACTCCGTGTTGCTTGCACTGTAGGCGCCATTGCATGAACTAATTAACTGTAGCAGTACTATATTAACTATATCTCCCGTATCATTATATGGTTGCAAAGAAGATCTCTCAAACTACAGTTTGACACCAAAACCACTTTCCGTGACATCACCCGTGAAAACAAGATGGCCGAAAAATAAGACCCGATTTCGGTGGTACCGCGGGGGGGGGGGGGCAATCGTTATAACTTCAGAACCCTTAGGCTCATTTCGTAGAGCGGCTAGTTGTTTCGAAGCCGATATAACACTCTAAAAATCAGCTTAAAATAATTTCAGTTTATGAAGCTGTAAGTGGTGAACATTACTTCAAATATATTTTAAAAATAGGATTGATTTTTATAATGCCCACCCTTTAAACCACAACAAAGCAAGCGAAAGCGACCGGTTACTTAACCGTGAACAGATAGAAGTTCAACCCCTGTCTCGTTTCTATACGGGGCCGGGTGTGAAAGGAAATGAATCTTCGTAGCTAGTTTTACGGCGGGTTGACTCTTTTTGACGCCAGAATAAACGCCATATTTTCTGTCGTGAGAACCGTAATGCTAAAAAATTCAGGATCAGTTCGGAGCTGATTCTATCACTTCTCGGTATAGCGCCTGTTTCTGGCCTGATGATTGCAGTGACATGAAATCATAAGGTATCGAAGGCGTTATTGAGCCAAACTGAACCATGACTGCCACACAACCTCCGATAATGAATGGAGAGGAGTCCAGCGCGCTCAGACAGAACACTCTCGATATCATCTCAGGTGAGCTGAATAGGATTGAAGTCGGGTGACCTCCGGGATTAGGCAACCATCCTCATGACAGTATAGAATTCATTGAACCAATCGACCACAGTTAAGAAGCGATTGGATCGCGCAATATCTTGCTACAGAGAAAGGTGTCCCGCAGGGTGGGCATGATGAAGCAGCAGATTCTTGTGACCTTTACCTCTAAATTGCATTAGCAGATATACCAAGGTTGCCATTTAATCCCACGAGAACAGTCGTCACATGCGCATAACACCACTACCGGCTTATTAAATCATGATGAATTATTTCACTCTTGAATTCCTCTTCCAATGAATGAACCTTTGCCTCAATTTGTCCTCTTGATTTCAAATTTTACGTCGTGATCCTTGCTACCATTAAAAGCCCCACTGAAGTCCACTCATCTACTAATGTCATTTGTGCCACACCCACACCTAATTGTCTTCATATTCTATTCTCTGACATCGATGTCATAAGTCAGTTAATTGAAAATGGTAAAACTTCTCTAAATTGAAGTCAACGTCTTCCCGACGAGACAGATGGCACCACATGTAGTTATGATTTGCCAAAGCATTTCCTTCAATCGAAAACTTGCTTTGTATGCTGTCTGACTATGAGATAAGAAGACGGCTTGGGTAGAAAGTATGAAGATGCAAGGCTACAAGATGATTCTCATATCATTTATATGGTACAACAAAAATATTTATAATTTTACCTGCGTGCTTCTCTGCTTGGAGTCAACGTACATGATTACTTAATATGTTTGTATTCCTGTCTTTCGAACTCCAGGTATTTGTTTACATTTCCTTTTCCTTGGCTTTCCACAGTTATGCTAGGTTAGTGTACTATGTGATCCGTGTTCTGTATTTTGTTCTTTATGTTTATTGTGGCGGACCTATTGATGCGTCTTCCCATTGTCTTTGTGATTACATGATATATATTCGTTTCTACGCAGGGACGAAAGGTAACACTGATCCTTTTTGATACGTGTGTCTGTGCGATGTGGTTGTTTGTGGATTATTTTACATTTGAGTCCTGTTCACATCCTTTTCGACTGCGACGTCTGGCTTGAGCCCATGTTGTGTAATATGTTTGAAACGCCAATGCTGTACGATTCATGTTCGCCATTTCATGCGATATGAATATGTTTCATATCTTATGCGCTGTTTGGTTATTGTGGTGACTGGGTGAGCCTTGCCTACGTAGCGGCCACTCAGATAATCTGATCTGTACTCTCGGATCGGGCTCATAAGCCATCGACTGACTTTTATCACGCTGTTACTGTCATTATCGTAACGTGCCTTGATACTACATTTTATTCTACTTTGCACATTTGGTCTCTATGTGTATATGTGCATGTGCGCTGTGTGATTGTCGCATCGGTGTTATTTTTAGGTGCCTTATGAATGCCTTTAGCATTATTATTATTATTATTATTATTATTATTATTATTATTATTATTATGTGATTCTCTTATCGATGTTTCTGGCTTTCTCAACCATTTTATTTCCCTATTTCGGGATCTTATGGCCTATTCAATTTATCATCTTTGACTCATATTCATTTTGCTTCGGTAACTGTGGCAATGCCATCTTATCCTCTTTATAACTTCCTGACGTCCTATAATGGTTTTTTCTGCCCATTTTGCTTCTACTACCTTAATTTATGGGGGATTCTGATTATTTAGAAATTTTTGGATGCTTTTTGAGAAGGTTTGTCGAGTTGTTGGATTACTTTTGTTTTATCTGGAGCGGCGACAATACTTCTTTCTTTAAAAGCCGATATATTATCTCTAATTGATGCTTCGTTCTAATGAAAAATGTTTTGCATACAAACCTTATGTACCACTGTCTGGTATTAACTGAACAAATTGGTATTGCCCTTTCCTATGCCTCTGTTGAATAACACAAATGCAAGAATTTTTTGGGATGGTTATTAAAGAGGCGAAAGACTCGTACGTATTTTAGAATATTCAAGGATTATATACGTGATTAACTGTCTCCCTTATGTCTCCTCTTTGTTTGTTTTTTTCTCATCTTTTATTTGTTCGGGCAACCTTATGATAATAAATCCTGTTTATCTTAACCTGATCTCTTCTTTGGTTTCATGCCTTTTATGCATTTAGTCATCAGTGTAAGAGGCCCGGAATCACTTCCTGGCTGTCTATAGCCAGTTTCGACCTGTCCACGATATTTCGTTAGTAGCTGAGGTGAGTAGGTGGGACATTCTGTTTACTCGAGCAGCTGGTCTCTTTACTCCCAAGTTTTCTCAGCCCAGAGTCAACACACGACTCTCGTGGTGCATTCCCTTGAATTTGTCCAGTTCTAGTATGAATTATAGCGTGGTGTGTGTCCCATATACTATAACCATACTCTAATTGGGATCTTAGCAGTGACCTATACACCCTCTCGTTTACATAATTTAATTTACAATTTTGTTTACGTCGACTGGCGCGGATGGCGGTGATGGGGTAGGAAAGGGCTAGGAGTGCGAAGGAATCGGTGTGGCCTTAATAGGAGTACAACAACTGCATTTGCCTAGTGTGAAAGTGGCAAACCTTGGAGAACCATTTTCAGTGCTGTGGAGCGCGGGGTTCGAGCCCACTGCCCCCGAATGCAAGCTCCCTGCTGAGAGCCCCTAACCGCTCGGTGTGAGATTATGTCAATTAAGATATTTCCTTATATTAACATGAACGTGCATGCAGTGTTCTCCAGGAGATACTATCACCCCATCAATACAGTAATGAAAACTTAGTGGTCTCTTCCATTTGGCAAAATTTGCAACCTGACTTTTCTCCACTTGTCCGCTGTCCATCTCACAACATTGTTGAGGTCTTTTTGCTGACGCTCACAATCCTGTAACATACATCTGCAACGATCCTTATTTGTTTTAAAGTTCTTTTGTGATATACACTGTATTTTCTTTCTTTTTTCATTCCTTATCCGTTTATCTTTTAGAGTTATTGCCGCTAGCTCTGAGAGGGCTCTCGCCTCTACCACTTCAAGGGCAGTGTTTTGGATCATGAGACATTTGGTCGGCATAAAAATGGGGAGGAGGATCGGTACCTCTCCCCGGTGGCCTCCACTTTCTATGATGAACAGCAGCTTTGTGGGAGATGGGAAGATTGGAAGATATAGACGAAGAAGAAGGAAGGAAGCGACCCTGCCTATACATTAGGTTCTATTCCGGAAATTTTCCTAGAGGAGAAATGGGAAACCACGGAAAACCACTTTGAGAATGGTTGAGGTGGTAATCGAAGCCCCCTATACTTTGTTGACCTCCCCGGGTTGAGTTGACCCCATTCCAGACCTCGTCTCTTTTTTGTAATTCCGTGGCAGAGTCGGGACTTGACCCTGGGCCACCGGGCAGGCAGCTAATAACACTAACCACTACACGTCAGAGGCGGAAATCATTCACATAGATAAGAAAATTTCAAGTTCCAATGTTACTACCCGACCCGCATCTTAATCGTTCAAGTATCAGATGAAACTTCACCAATTCCAGTTCTCAGAAATGTAGCCGTCCTTTGAATCACTCCTTTGTATATCTAATAGCCCTCATGTTTAAAGAAACACTGTTGAATCCTAACAAACCATTACTCGCTACGAACATATAAACTCGGGCAATGGGAGGAATGAATGAATAATTATGGAACCCTTCGAGTCAGGTTACCATCTGACTTCAAGCATGCAGTTCCTTAACATGCAATTAATTCATGGTCGAAAGTGCTTGGGATGGTTTTAAATCCGGATATCTTGTCTCTAGTCTTCGTTTATACACTTTGTGTGCTTAAAATAATTCACACAACTTTGGCAATTCTTCAGTGGCTTAGAGTTCCAATGGATATTATCACGAACCTTAATGTAGCTATAAAAATATCCTGCTTTCGCAGCGGTGATTACACTGAAGAAGTATGAACCTGCGATAAAATGAGTACAAATAAGAGAGCACGCTACAGGTAATCAGCAGAAGCTTGCCACGCGAACTTCACTGTGGATCTTGATACAGCTTAAAAGCTGCGCCCCGCAGAGCGCTTTACTCACAACAAGTCGTTTCTCTTGAGACGTTTCAGTCAATCTGGTTCACTTATTTTTACTCAAAACTCGGCTGCACTCAAGTTAAAGCACAGTTCTGCCCAAGTTATATTGGACCTTAATTAGAAAATAACTTAGCCAGAGATAAGTCCTTCAGGTTCGCCCTCCACTCCCTCAGAGTGTGATAGAATAGGACAGGAAAAATATCGCAGTTGGACAAGCAAATAATAATAATAATAATAATAATAATAATAATAATAATAATAATAATAATAATAATAATAATAATAATAATAATAATAATAATAATAATAATACATACATACATACATACATACATACATACTTCCTCTTCATGGATTAGGCTAATAGCCTGTTTCGACCACAGATTTCATTTCTTCATAGGACGACCAACATCCCTTCATCCCGTAGGATGGTATTCCAGGGCAAGTTTTGGGATTCTGTTGTTATCTATCCTCAGAGCGTGGTTTTTCCAATTAGTCCTCTTTTGAAATATTCTTTCATTCACTGAGAATATACGAGTATGTAATTGTTGTCTTATCATTTCATTTTGTTTTCTTATTTTTTAGGGAGTATCCTTTCACTGATCTTAGAACTATCATTTCAAATGGTTGAATTTTTTTTCCTATAGCTTGTTTTATCCACCCATGTCTCACTTGCATATAACAAAGTTGGTACAGCCATAGTCTTGTACAATTTGAGAATCTTCTCTTTTCCTTTCAGTGTTCGGCGAATTGGCCCACACATATGTTGAAGTCGATGAAGCTTCTTCTTCACCTCATCATCATCACTAACAGGATATTTCACAAACAAGATACTTAAAATTTAAGGCTTGTTCTACTGGTTGATTGTCAATTACTATCTTAGCTGTAATAGGATACTTCCCTGTCCATGTCATAACTTTCGTTTTCGTTCTGGATAGCCAAGGACTGTAACTTTTACAAATGGTGTTTACCTGATGTATTCATTTCTCGAGTTTATCTTCATCATCCTGAAGGATAAATTGAACATCTGTAAAGAGCATAGTATTTATTTATGTATGTGTTTGTATTCAATTCTATTCCAGAGTGCACAGTTCGTTTACAGTTCCAGATTACTTCATCTATATATATATATATATATCTTGAATAGTGTTGGAGAGAGGCTGCATCTTTGTATCCTAGATCGAAATCAGTTCGTGTTTTTTATACAGACTTTGGATAACTTGAATAAGATCTTTAGGGTATCCATTTTTTAACATTATATTCCATAACTGTTCTCTGTCTACCCTATACTAATAATAATAATAATAATAATAATAATAATAATAATAATAATAATAATAATAATAATAATAATAATAATAATAATAATAATAATAATAATAATAATAATAATAATAATAATAAAACTACTACTACTAATAATAATAAGCTGATCATATCATTGAAGAATACCAAGTTGGTTTCCGAAACGGGGGATGGTGCGCGGAGGAAATATTCAATCTTAAAAGCATTCTGTGAACGAAAGCGATAAGGAGCCAGAACGCCATGGTCATCTTTGTTGACTTCGAAAACGCGCACGACTCGATTCATAAACAAACCTTATTTAATGTCTTGCAGGAGTATGGTATTGAAATGAAAACTAGAGAAATCATCAAACTAACACTGACGGTCACCATCTCGAAAGTCAAGTTCTTAGGATAAATCTCTGATCCGTTTGAAGTAACAACAGGGTTCAGTCGTACTGTAGAGTAGAATGAAAATCTGAGTAGAAGCTCTCAAATTGGAAGGAATAAGCGGAATACACCTGCAGAAGAAAGGGCAGAACCTGGAAATCATGTGTTTAGCTTTTGCAGATGACCTTGCCGTCTTAGCCGAAAACCAAGAAGGCATTCAAAATATGCCCGAGAGCCTGCATGAAATCGTCGAAAAAGTAGGTCTTAATATCTCATACGAAAATAGTGAATATATGGAGTGAATGCACCAAAACGTGAGATATATGTAGATAAAATTTGGCAATATGAAAAGGCCAGCCATGTTGGGATACCTGGGTGAATGGATCCAACTCAAAGGGCTGGATAAGGAGGCAAACAAGGCAAGAGCCAGACAATTTGATCTGGCCTACAAGCTAATGCAGAAGAGGTGTAGCAAGCGGACAATATCCTGTAAGGTCAAAATGAAACATTATAGCTCAGTAATAAAGCAGGACGGATTGTACGCTTCAGAGTGACTTATTTTAAATTAAAAATGGGAGCTGAAAAACCTCCAGAAAAAGGAAAGGAAGATTCTGAGGAAAGTTCTAGGACCGCAGAAAACTACTAATGGGACTTGGAAGAAAAGTAGAAATGAGGAGCTCTACAAGTACAGTGAAAAGTTCACGGACACGATGCGGAAACGAAGGGTGAAACTATACGGACAGCTAGTAAGAAACGACTGTCCAAATAGATCTTGAAATATATCATGGGATTACAGACCACTTCCAAGCGGATAGAAGAGGTCAATAAAGTTGCGGAGGAATCTGGAATTACACTAAACATGATCTACAATAGAAGAGAGTTCAGAAGAAGTATTGACAGTCTAAAATCATTTGAAGGGAAACCTCTAAACCGGAGGCCGGAACGGATCATTTCTGAAGAGGGGAGGAAAGTGAGAAACGAAAGAATGAAGTGGTTTAGGGAAGAAAACGGAAGAAAGGCCAAGAAGCTTCAAGTCATTATGTGGTGCATGGTCGGTACAATTCGAAAAAACAAAAACAACAACAAACAAATAGTAATAGTATTTCTTTTCCGTCCTACTAACTACTTTTAACTCTTCGTTCTTTTGTTCCGCGCGTTGTCCTTTTTGGTACTGGTATATTTACCGATTTGACGATTTACATCTAGGATATCTCAGTTGATCATTCACTGAAGGTACGTTGATATGTGTATGTTTCAGCAAAACATTTTCATTGTAAGTAGAATATTACAGAGTTCACAGTTCACTTAGCGGTGAGCATCTCGATTCATCAGAGTAAAACTGTTCACGTCTAGCAGCCTTCTGAAGATCAGATTTCGTACGGTAGAATTACGAAAGTGAAATATTATCTCATATTTCCTCCTGTCATCACGTATCGAGGGCCGTACCCGTAAGGTTTTTTACGATCTGTTGGCAACATTTCTTAAAGAGATAGAGACAACACTAGGCTGTCCCCGTCAGGAGTGAAGTATCAATCAGCTGTGACAGCTTCATCAGATATGGTATGGATGTTAGAGCCTCTGAAGGATCAGAGAAGATATCCCACTGCCAGAATCGCTAGGACCTCGGAAGGAGCTAAGTGAATTAACAGTCAAACAGAAGATTTATCCAAGAAGTAACAAGAATGAGGGACAGACTCTGAACAATCTTCTGTAGCTCCAAAGAGGGATTTCCTGAGTGGCAACTGAAGTAGAAGAACACAGCTTCAATTAAGGGGCAGGCAGCATCCACCAACTGGCTATAATCTCTCAATCATGGGCAGTGTGACTCATTGCTATGCGATTCTTTCCTGAGTTTGAATATTGGAGGGGAAAAGCAGATCATCCAGCAAATCACCACTGAATCTCCAAGGAGATCATGCCTGTGGCCGTTGGAAGATTATATTTTAGCTACAAATAATGAGTCTTCAGTCCATTTACTTATTTATTATTAATTTTATATTTGATGCATAAATAAATAAATAAATAAATAAATAAATAAATAAATAAATAAATAAATAAATAAATAAATAAATAAATAAATAAATAAATAAATAAATAAATAAATAAATAAAAATGAATGAATGAATGAATGAATTAATGAATCAATGAATCAATGATTGAATGAATTAAATATCATAAGTTCATTAAATTTAAACACACTAACTTAATTTATTAAATGCGATCGGTGGGTCTGCATAATTAAGCACAGCTTCTTTATGTCCGGTTCAATTTTTAAAAATCTCAATCGCAAGTTTGAATCAACACTTAATTTATTCATTATTTTGTAGGTATGTACACGAGTGAAGAAAACGCACACTGACATTGTGCTAAGCACAAACAGAAATATTTGATCTTTGTAAAAAATCACAATATATTCCTATCTCCTCGCCAACCAAAACTACTTTAAATTCATTCTCAGGAATTTCGTCAGAAGTGAGCTGAAAATGTTAAGATTTTAATTCGGTTTTCAGACATGGTGAAAGGGTGTCCTGGATAGGGAAGAGGTCACTGATATAGAATTATGATTTTAGAGTTTCTGGAAAATATTCCTTGAAATCATGTATTAGGCTCTCACAATGTTCTATTATGTAACTCACATGTTCAGGAGGCAATTGTACTATTTCATTGTGACTCATGAATATGTACAAGAATAGGAATGATGACAATGTTCCACATATGATCTTTTGGGGACACTCTGTTACTGCTGGTCACGTGCTCCTGAAACGACTCCTCATTGGCTACGTGGACGTTATGCTTTGGCCAATAAACGTCGTGGTATTTGGTACTTACTGGCATCAGACTTGGTTTTCTTAGCCCTGTCTGACGTGGATTTTAACCGTTTTGACGATTTTTTTCTTTTATATTATGGATCGTTCTACCAACGTAAGCTTTCCATCATCGTCATCGAAGTTTTGAATATTTCGGATTTTAGAAGGAAGCTTATCAGTTTGAGAACCTCTGCTTTATCGTACAGAGCTGTGCGCTGGTTCATGACTTGAACCTAGCTCTACATTTTTTCCACCTCTCCGAACATATATTCAGAATTATTCATTCACACCAATACATGTATGTATTAGTTCACTGGAGAGTGGTCCTATCCACTCTACAGATATGCTGCTTACGTAATGCTGTCCACACAACCTGCAATGATCTAGGTTAAAATCTCGTAACTCAGGTTTATCGCCTATCAAAACAAGTATGGAGGATTTACTGAAGGAAATTCTCTTGGAACTAAACATACACCAAGACCAGATATGGGTCAGCCTTCTCGTAAACGTATGCTGCAGGGTGGTTAGTTAACAGAGAGTTGTACTCAAAGTTCCCAAAATATTCGAGGATGTTGTAGAGAGTTTTGATTCAACATCAAAGTAGACCCCACATTTATCACAATTTAATGACTTGAAGGTTTTGTTTTGGGAAAATTGTATTTTTCCTTATGTTTTAATTAATATTTCTTAAGTCTCTGGTTGCTAAGTCGTTCAGTTATTGTTTACTCGCCTGCTTTGCTATTTATTTCTATCTTTCTTTCTTTCTTTCTTTCTTTCTTTCTTTGTCTTCCTTCAAGTGGCGAAGTTAGGGCACATGGCCCGCTTAACTACACTTGCAATACTTTTATGTTAATTTATTGGGTTAAAATTTAGTAGAATGACATTATGCTAACACACATGATATCTCTCACTCACATTTATAAAACAAAATAAATTATTATACTGTTCATTAAAAATTTGAAATAATATTGCTTAAAAACACACAGAATGAATGCACATATTACACAACTATCAACAAGATTTACCAGCGAAACACAGTCTATAGCCATTCACATACTGAGCTGTACAAAGTATGGAACCTGTCAGAGTAAAAGAACTGTAACACGTAGATAAACGGTGAAGAGAAATTGCACGGATAGATCCAGCGCGAGTATGAAGGTTATGAGGGAGTTAGGAGAGAATGTGAAATTCGGAGGAAATATACTGACATGAGTTGCTATTTTGGAGTTTATGTATAAATACTAGTATGTGATATTTACGTCTTTTGTGATGTTTTAGCCAATGAAGTTCTTGATAGTAAGGAGTTGTTACTTTTTTGTGTATTCTTTACTTGTTTACTTTATTATCTGTTTGTACTAATAATGTCATGGGCCTTTACGTACCACTGGCTACTTTAACGATTTTCGGAGACACCTAGGTGCAGAAAGTTAGTCCCGTAGGAGTTATATTTCATGCCAGTATATCTACCGACACGGGACTGACGTACTTGAGCCCTTCAAATACCACCTGCCAGGTCGGGGTCAGAAGGTCAGCGCTATAACCCTCTGAGCCATCCAACCCGGCATTATTGTACGCTTGTGTAATTTTTCCTTAGCAACTAATTTTCGCTGTTATTTCACCCTTTCCCACCCTTCAAGGATATTATTGACCATTATCACAGTCAGAATGAATAGGAAAATAGAACAGTACATAGTCGGTGACCAGTATGACTTTAGAGCAGCAAAAGGAAATAGGAAGGCTATGATAGCATTACTCCAGGTATTTGAAAGGAGATTGGAAGTAAACCCAAAAACCTCCATAACTTTAATCGATTTTGAAAAGGTGATTGGAAATCTCTCTTTCAAGAAGTGACAAAAATAAGCTTATATTTGGAATACACGAGTCATATTCTGACGTTGTATTAAAGTCAGACCTTGGAAACAGAAATTAATAGAGCATAAAGGGAAGAAAAATTAAGAAGTGTGAGGGAGGAATGTCCTCAAATCTGTTTAACCCCTACAATGAGGAGGCGAAGCAATGGTAAAAGTTGATGGTCGATAGAAATAAAAAACTGACTCAATATAACATAACTGTAAATGGAAGAATTATCGAAAAAGTCCCGGAATTCTGCTACCTTGAAATATGATAATAATTTTTAAAATAAGGTTCCTAGAAGGAAGCCATAATTTAATTTCATCGATTGCAAATTTTAAAACATCCAAGCACAAAAGACTTTAGGTTTTTCAACCGTGAAATTGCCAGAGTTTCGCCCCAGTGCAGCAGCGAGTAATTTCACGATTGAAAAAGCTTAAATTCTTTAGATCATGTATGATAATAATTGCCTATCATAAATCAAGGAAAGCGTAGTGATGGCGAAAAATGTCTTTCAAAACAAGAAGAGTCACCGGTTTGGAAAAGGCGTTCGGTAAAGTCGATTTGAAATCCCTGTTTGAAGCAATGACGAAAGTAGGCTTATATTTGGAAGACAGGCGTCTTATTCTGAACTTGTTTTAAACTCAGACCCTAGAAATAAAAGTTAATGGAACCAGAAGGGAAGCAACAGTAAGAAGGGATGTAAGGCTGGGTTACGCACTGTCACTATACCAGCCTAACCTCTAAATAGAAGGCGTGGTAACTAAAATGAGGGAGTAAGAAGAAAGGTTTAAAAAAGCAATGACAAACTGTTCCATATCACCTGCGTTACAGATAATACTGCGATTTTAGCTAACTCTGAATTTGAAATGATTTGAATGCCACGATTTTTTGTTAAGGGAAATTTCGGTTAATAATTAATATTCGATAAACAAAATTCCCTCCTCTACGAACCATGTGACCTTGCCGCGGTGGGGAGGCTTGCGTGTCCCAATGATGCAGATAGCCGAGCCGCAGGTGCAACCATATCGGATGGGTATCTGTTGAGAGACCAGACTAACGAATGGTTCAACGAAAGGGGGGTAGCAGCCTTTCGGTAGTTGCAAGGGCGGCAGTCTAGATGATTGACTGATACGGCCTTGTAATAATACTCAACATGGCTTAGCTGTGTTGATACTGCTACACGGCTGAAAGCAACGGGAAACTACAGCCGTAACCACCTCCCGAGGACATGCTGCTCTCTCTGTATGAATGATGTACTGATGATGGCTTACTCCCGGGTAAAATATTCCGGAGGTAAACTAGTCCCCCATTCGGATCTCCGGGTGGGGACTACACGAGAGGGGGCGATCATCAGGAAGATGGATACTGACATTCTGCGAGTCGGAGCGTGGAATGTTAGAAGTTTGAATCGTTGTGGTAGGTTAGAGAATCTGAAAAGGGAGATGGATAGGCTAAAGTTAGATGTAGTTGGTATAAGTGAAGTACGTTGGCAGGAAGAACAGGATTTTTGGTCAGGCGACTACCGAATTATCAACACGAAATCAAACAGGGGAAATGCAGGAGTTGGTTTAATAATGAATAAGAAAATAGGGCAGCGGATAAGCTACTACGACCAGCATAGTGAAAGAATTATTGTCGCCAAGATAGACACCAAACCAATGCCCACCGCAATAGCGCACGTCTATATGCCTACTAGTTCAGCGGATGATGAAGAAATTGAAAGAATATATGAGGAGATAGAAGATTTAATACAATATGTCAAAGGTGACGAGAATCTAATTGTGATGGGAGACTGGAACGCAGTGGTAGGCCAAGGAAGAGAAGGTAGCACAGTAGGAGAATTTGGATTGGGACAAAGGAACGAAAGAGGAAGTCGGCTGGTTGAATTCTGCACTGACCATAATTTAGTCCTCGCCAATACTTGGTTCAAACACCACAAACGACGGCTGTATACGTGGACGAGACCTGGAGACACTGGAAGGTATCAAATAGACTTCATTATGATTAGGCAGAGATTCAGAAACCAGGTGTTGGATTGCAAAACTTTCCCAGGAGCAGACGTGGACTCTGACCACAACTTGTTGGTCATGAAATGCCATCTGAAGTTGAATAAATTGAAGAAAGGAAAGAATGCAAAAAGATGGGATCTAGACAAGTTGAAAGAAAAGAGTGTGATGGATTGTTTCAAGGAACATGTTGCACAAGGACTAAATGAAAAGGCCGAAGGAAACACAGTAGAGGAAGAGTGGAGAGTCATGAAAAATGAAGTCAGTGGGGCTGCTGAAGAAATGTTAGGAAGGAAGAAAAGATCAACTAAGAATCAATGGATAACTCAGGAGATACTAGACCTGATTGATGAACGACGAAAATACACGAATGCTAGAAATGAAGAGGACAGAAAAGAATACAGGCGATTAAAGAATGAAGTGGATAGAAAGTGCAAGGTAGCTAAGGAAGAATGGCTGAAGGAGAAGTGCAAGGATGTCGAAGGCTGTATGGTCCTAGGAAAGGTAGATGCTGCATACAGGAAAATCAAGGAAACCTTTGGAGAAAGGAAATTTAGGTGCATGAATGTTAAGAGCTCAGATGGAAAGCCACTTCTAGGGAAAGAAGACAAAGCAGAAAGATGGCAGGAGCATATCCAACAGTTGTATCAAGGTAACGATGTAGATACTTTCGTTCTGGAACATGAAGGGGCTGTTGATGCTGATGAAATGGGAGACCCAATTTTGAGCTCAGAGTTTGACAGAGCTGTGAGTGACCTAAATAGGAACAAGGCACCTGGAATTGATGATATTCCCTCTGAATTACTGACTGCCTTAGGAGAAACCAGCATGGTAAGGTTATTTCATTTAGTGTGCAAGATGTATGAGACAGGAGAAGTCCCATCCGATTTTCGGCAGAATGTTGTTATACCTATTTCCAAGAAAGCCGGTGCTGACAGGTGTGAAAACTACCGCACTATTAGTTTAGTATCTCATGCCTGCAAAATTTTAACACGTATTATTTACAGAAGAATGGAAAAACAAGTTGAAGCTGAGTTGGGGGAAGATCAATTTGGCTTCAGAAGAAATGTAGGAACACGTGAAGCAATCTTGACTTTACGTCTGATCTTAGAGGATCGAATCAAGAAGGACAAGCCCACGTACATGGCATTCGTAAATCTAGAAAAGGCATTCGATAATGTTGATTGGACTAGGCTATTTATGATTCTGAAGATGATAGGGATCAGATACCGAGAACGAAGAATTATCTACAACCTGTATAAAAATCAGTCTGCAGTGATAAGAATCGAGGGCTTTGAAAAAGAAGCAGCAATCCAGAAAGGAGTGAGGCAAGGCTGCAGTTTGTCCCCTCTCCTTTTCAATGTTTACATAGAACAGGCAGTAAAGTAAATCAAAGAGAAATTTGGAAAGGGAATCACAGTCCAAGGAGAGAAAATCAAAACCTTGAGATTTGCGGATGATATTGTTATTTTATCTGAGACTGCAGAAGATCTCGAGAAGTTGCTGAATGGTATGGATGAAGTCTTAGGTAAGGAGTACATGATGACAATAAATAAGTCCAAAACAAAAGTAATGGAGTGCAGTCGAACGAAGGCAGGTGATGTAGGAAATATTAGATTAGGAAACGAAGTCTTAAAGGAAGTAGATGAATATTGTTACTTGGGTAGTAAAATAACCAACGATGGCAGAAGTAAGGAGGACATAAAATGCAGACTAGCACAAGCAAGGAATAGCTTTCTTAAGAAAAGAAATTTGCTCACTCCAAACATTGATATCGGAATTAGAAAGATATGTGGAGCGTGGCATTGTATGGAAGTGAAACATGGACGATAACTAGCTCAGAAAGAAAGAGAATAGAAGCTTTTGAAATGTGGTGTTACAGAAGAATGCTGAAGGTGAGATGGATAGATCGAATCACGAATGAAGAGATACTGAATCGAATTGGTGAGAGGAGATCGATTTGGTTAAATTTGACGAGAAGAAGGGATAGAATGATAGGACACATCTTAAGACACCCAGGACTTGTTCAGTTGGTTTTTGAAGGAAGTGTAGGTGGCAAGAACGGTAGGGGTAGACCAAGGTATGAATATGACAAACAGATTAGAGCAGATGTAGGATGAAATAGTTACGTAGAAATGAAAAGGTTAGCACAGGATAGGGTGGCATGGAGAGCTGCATCAAACCAGTCTATGGACTGATGACTCAAACAACAACAAACAAAATTCATGGTGGCTGCAGAAATAAATGACTAACAAAAGCTACCATGACTTTAAATGGTGCACCCTTCGAACAAGCAACGGAATTGTGCTACTAAGGGAAGTTAACTAATAAATACTTAACCATGAATGCTTATCAGAAATGAAGAAAAGGGCAGTCATTCAAAACAAGAAGAATTTGTAACTAAATGAACATATCAGTTTGGAGACACATGAAAGTCATTCCGCAAGACAGTGTACTGACCTATGGATGTGAATCCTTGACTCTAGGAAAACTAGAGGAAGCAAGGCTGTAGACCAGGAAAATGCGATTGTAGAGAAGAACGACCAGAACAAACCGGAGTGACAGAAATTCAATGACCTTGTTTTAAAAAAGGTGTCAGTAAAGTCAATAATTCTGTGAACTGGCGCCTACGATGTAGGCAAGACGGCGTACAGTATTGTACTACAGTCAAGGAATTCGTGTACTGGTGCCTACAACTTAGGCAACACAGTGTTAACCTATGTACTGGAGTCAACATGTTCATGGACTGGCTTCTACAATGTAGGCAATACAGTGTACACCTATGTACTGCAGTCAATATGTTCGTGGACTGGCTCCTACAACGTAGGCAACATAGTATACATCTGTGTACTACAGTCAGCCAGTCCATGGGATGGCGCCTACACTGTAGTCAACACGACGTACACTTATGTACTACAGTCAAAACGTTCGAAGAGAAAACGGATACTCATTTGACATATACTCATGTACGACACTCCTCTCCAGTTAATTATTGAATGTAACGTTCTGGGGAAAGAAACGTGGGAAGACGAAGGCGATTATATGTTTGAAACACTTTCCATGAACTAGGTGGTACACCGATATGAAGAGGATGTGTTTGAATCGTCAGTCATAACTGCAGCGATTTATAGGGAACGGATTTACATGCAGTAATACGATAGATTTCAATAAGTAGAAGGCATCCTCTTCCCGGAGGTAAGTTCAGAAAGAAAATTTGCAAAATACTAGAGGTTTTAAGTTCCTTACCCCTAATGTTTTTGCAAATCTTTAAACGAAAGTGACGAACGGTATTGAACAAGCTTTCAGCTCGTTGAAATCTGACCTATTACCGCTTACAACTCTTCTCTCTAGTCTGATGATTTATTAGATTACAATATTTGCTTACCTGTTAATATTCTTGACATGTTTATTAGTTTTTAACATTCTCGTGTGATTTACGTTTATCCTTGTATAATTTCTTGCGTGTTTTTCTCTTTGATGGTTTCATGTCTTGTTTTTTGCTTACTTGAACATTTTTCTTGTTTGACTTTTACTCCTTTTTTTCTTTCCTGCCTGTTTCATCGTATTTTACCTGTTTCTCTAATTCTTCAATTTCTGTGTTATTTGTTTACTTACATCGCTCATCAACTGTCAACCCTTTGAGTTGGTACCATAACAACACAGAGAAAAGTCATTTTCCAGTTTTTACCACGTAATTTCTTGTAGTATGGAAGAATAACAACACTTTTGTTGTAACATTGTTCGTAGCACCATTACTCTATTTAGTGCGACCCACCTTAGTTGTCGCGATAGAGTCTTATGGTAAATCTAAATTGGCAACTTGTTCCATACCAAAGGTACTGTTCTATCTGGCATGGGAGAGAAGCGAAAGGGTGGTGGGGGTGGTGGGGGTGGTGGTGGTGGTGGTGGTGGTGGTGGGGGGATCGAATGAGCTCGATTCTTGAGTATGGAAATATCTGAAGCAAATTGTAGGTGGGAGGGGTTTTATAATTTATTCGGATATTTCAGGGCCTCTCAAACGCCCAAAATCTCACGCGTGCAGATAGAGGCGCAAGAGCTCCGTGCACTGTGCATCGCTGCCGCTCGGCATGGCTCGGATCAACGCTTCGTCTCTGGGCTACTCGGCTAAGCTCGGCTCAACTCGCCTATACTCGGCTCAAGTCAGCCCGGATTTGGAGCGCTTCGGCGCAAGTGGGGCAGAGGGAGACAGGCGGAGCGAGCGAGACAGGCGTGAGGAAAGAGAGAGTAAGCGCTATTGCTCCAAATTGAGGAGTGGGGGGTCTGCACTCTGGTCAACCAAGCCAAGTCGTCTTTTGCACCGTGCACAGTGCATGCAACACGCGCATGCACCCTGAGAGGCCCTGGGATATTTGTTAGATTAATTTGTACTTGCATGCTGATCCTCAATGCCTGAGTTATATTTGCCTGTATGTTTTGTTGTATCTTAACTCATATTTAGTCGCCCCTCTTTTTTAGCTGTTCCGCTCTCCTTGTCTATGAACGTAATAGTTTATTTATTTTCTCTCTTTCTCCATAAGATACTTACCTTCCTTTTTGTTTCGCACTTTTTACCTCTTTCATTACTTGCTCACATAATTTATTTTTCCTTATTTCCTCCAAAGAATCGGAAAAAATTATCAAATCTCTTAACAGTGATTTTCGGACCAAATACTGGATCTCCTTCCAAAGGGCCGTGATTTTTATCACAAGGTGCGCAAGATTTCTGGACAAATGTTGAAAATACGAATACATTTACTTTTTATGTAACACAGCAATTATCCTGAAGTGTTAATGATTAGAATTTAATTAGCTGAAACGTAGAGTGTTCTGAGAACTTGATATTCAACAATGTACAATCTGGGGTGTTTATCGAGTTTGCTGCCATCTAGGTAAGTTTTGACAGTGGAGAGAGGAGTGACATTAAATCTCACGAATGTAAGTAAATTCATTTCCAACAATTGAACTACGGAGGTTAGTTTTGGGGAGTAGTATAACTGGAGAGTTCGGCCGCCACCACCGCCACCACCGCCACCGGCACTCCGCAGAGGCCTCCGCCACCACCGCCACCGCATGCTCTCGGGAGAGGCCTCCTCCACACGCTGGCTAAGAGCACAACCCTAACCTCACAGCTGCTATCATGGAGGGGCTTAACCTAACTTTCTTGCGTAAGACAGCTAGCCTAACCTCATGGAAGGGCCTAACCCCAGTTTTACAGCTGGATGCCCTTCCTGACGCCCAAGAGAGCGAGCCTAACCTAACATCTGCTATCTTGGAGGGGCATAACATAACATTTTATGCGTAAGAGAGCTATCCTAACCTCACGGAAGGGCCTAACCTCAGTTTACGGCCGGTGGCCCTTCCCGACGCCAATTGCACAAGATGGCTGGTGGTGGATAGTCTCCTTATAAGACCCCTTAAGGGTGCTTGGGCAAAATGGGGGTCCCAAGATGGCTGCTATACATAGGCTCTTATGAGACTCCCTAGGGATGCTTGCGCAAGGCGGTGGACACAAGATGGCGGCTATACACTGCTCCTTATGAGACGTCTTGAGGGTGGTTGCGCAAGATGGCTGCTGCTCTTATGAAGAAAGCTAGCTTAGAGTATAACGCGCCGTGCTAGAAACAACGGTTCGATTCATTTAATCTGGGGCTTAAATGTAAAATGTTGAATGTCTCGAAAACGGTGCGTCGTAGAGCAAAACGGACAAAGCTTTTCTGCCCAATACCCGGGTTCGCAGTATCAGGAACATGATAGCATAAGAAAAACTAGTCTAATGATGAGGTCAACGGTTTGGTTCCTACTTAGGCCCTTTGGCATTGACAGCTACTTAATTCTACAAGATGGCGGCTATACATAGCTTCTTATGAGACTGCTTAAGGGTGCTTGCACAAGATGACTGTTATACATAGGCTCTTATGAGACACCCTAGGGATGCAAGCGCAAGATGGCAGCGACAAGATGCCGGCTATACACAGCTCCTTATGTGACGGCGTAGGGGTGAACGCACAAGATGGCGGCTATACACAGCCTCTTATGAAGAGAGCTAGCTTAGAGGCTACTGCGCAAGATGGCGGCTGCTGTTATGCATGCGTTGGAAGGCAATTTTATATTCCACGTGCTCTTGTTTGTAAACGAAGCTACGTTCTTTTTGACAGCGGCCATTTTTAATCAACACAGCAACATGCTGCCATCTTTAACTACTACATTTGAAATGTGCTGGCAGGCAATTTGAAAAAATCTATGTGGTTTGGCAGCTATCAGCCGCATGTGTAACCACCAACGCACCGTGCTGCTATCTTTATGGCACTAAACCTCATCCTTATACATGTGGTGGAGGGTAATTTGAAAAATCTCACGTGCTTTTTTGACAGCTCCCATCTTTAATCAACAGAGAATCGTTCTGCTATCTTTACAGCACTAAACCTTATACGTTTGAAATGTGGTGGCAGGTAATTTGAAAAATTCCGTTAGCTATTATCTTTTAACAGTAAAACGTTAGTGCATTCGCCCTACAAGGAATGTGCGGTAATCTGATCTTCTTAGAACAAAGGTATCCCTGACATGTTCTAAACACACGTTGTGTCGGTCGAGTACAGTGTTTGATTCTATTCTTGTTATTACTTATTTAGTGATCTGAACACATCAAACAATGTTCTGAACGCATGTTGACGTTAACGACATCGAGTACAGTGTTCGATTCTAGTTTTGTTATGTTCCATTCACTTCTTTTGTAATCTGCAAATTTAAACATGCACAACCATGATGACGCCATCGCTGCAGTACATGCACACTCTGGCTTTCATGATGTATTCATATTGCATTCCTTTGCCTCCTTAATCTTGAGAAAACGATCAAGTCTAAACATGCCCAGTGACGTCATCACTGCAGCACGTGCTCACTCTAGCCTTCGCAATGCATGTTTAAACTTGTACCTTAACAGAGGAGAAGGTCATAACAGCAGCTAACATCTTGTGTAGTAACCTCTAAGTGCTAATTAGCGTCGGGGAGGGCATCTTGTCATAAACTATGGATAGTCTCATTCAAGATGGTAGACGAGAGGTGAGGTTCGCAAATGCACTAAAGTTTTACTGTTTAAAGATAATAGTTTACGGAAATTTTCAAATTACCCGAAACCACATTTCAAACGTTTAAGGTTTAGTGCTGTAAAGATAGCAGAACGATTCTCTGTTGATAAAAGATGGGAGCTGTCAAAAGAGCACGTGGGATTTTTCAAATTATCCTCCACCGCATGTATAAGGATGAGGTTTAGTGCCATAAGGATAGCAGCATGATGCGTTGGTGGTTACAGATGCGGCTGACAGCTGCCGAACCACATAGATTTTTCAAATTGCCTGCCAGCACATTTCAAATGTAGTAGTTAAAAATGGCAGCATGTTGCTGTGTTGATTAAAGATGGCCGCTGTCAAAAAAGCACGTCTAATTTTTCAAATCACCCGCTACCATGTATCTAAGGTAGTAGCTAAGGATGGCAGCACGGTGCTCTGTTAATTAAAGATGGCAAATGTCAAAAACATGTGCACATTGCCGCCGCCACCACATTTCACAGGTAGTAGCTAAGGATGGCAGCACGATGCTGTGTTGATTAAAGATGGCCGCTGTCAAAAAGAACGTAGCTTTGTTTACAAACAAGAGCACGTGGAATTCCAAACTGCCCTCCACCGCATGCATAACAGCAGCCGCCATCTTGCGCAGTAGCCTCTAAGCTAGCTTTCTTCATAAGAGCCTGTGTATAACCGCCATCTTGTGCGATCACCCCTAGGCCGTCACATAAGGAGCTGTGTATAGCCGCCATCTTGTGTCCGCCATCTTGTGTCCGCCATCTTGCGCAAGCATCCCTAGGACGTCTCATAAGAGCCTATGTATAGCAGCCATCTTGTGCAAGCACCCTGAAGCCATCTCAAAAGAGCAGTAGCCATCTTGCGCAAGCGCCCCTAAGAAGTCTCATAAGGAGCTGTCTATAGCCGCCATCTTGTGTCTACCATCTTGCACAAGCATCCCTAGAGCGTCTCATAAGCGCCTATGTATAGCAGCCATCTTGCGACCACCATCTTGCGCAAGCACCCTTAAGGAGTGTCATAAGGAGTCATGTGTAGCCGCCATCTTGTGCAGTTGGCGTCGGGTAGGGCCACCGGCCGTAAAACTGAGGTTACGCCCTTCCTTGAGGTTAGGCTAGCTATTTTGCGCGTCAAAAGTTCTTGCGCGAGCACCCTTAAGGCGTATCACAAGGAGTCATGTATAGCCGCCACCTTGTGCAATTGGCGTCGGGAATGGCATCCGGCCATAAAACTGAGGTTAGGCTAGCTGTCTTTCACGTCAAAAGTCCTTGAGCGAGCACCCTTAAGGGGTCTCATACGGAGTCATGTATAGCCGCCATCTTGTGCAATTGGCGTCGGGAAGGGCATCCTGCTGTAAAATTGAGGTAGGCCTTTCCATGAGGTTAGGCTAGCTCTTTTACGCATAAAAAGTTAGGTTAAGCCCCTCCAAGATGGCGGATGTGAGGTTAGGGTCGCGCTCTTAGCCAGCGTGAGGAGGAGGACTCTCCCGAGAGCCTGTGGTGGCGGTGGTGGCGGAGCCATCTGCGGAGGGCTGATGGCGGTCGTGGCGGCCGAACTCTCCAGTTATACTACTTTGTGGCATTCGAATTTTTATATTCATTGGTTATTTAAAAGAATGTCCGGGTTCAGAAGGATTTAAAGTGTTTCTTATGTTCTTCTGTTTATTTATTTATTTCTTGCTTACTTTCTAGTTTGTTTATTTTGTGATGTATTTCTGTTTAGATTTTTAAATTGCGTACTTGTTTTAATTCTTTGTTTATTTGTCTGTTATTTCATTTCTTCTCTAAGTACATTTGCATCCTTTTCTTTTCTTTTTCCACTCACTCAATGTTTGAATATTTGTTTGTGTTCATTTCACAATAGTAAAGATATACCACTGCCTACTTTTTTTGTTAATTTTTTTTGTGCTTTTGTATTTCCAATTTTGCTTTGTCGTTTTATGGAACCCCGGATAATTTTACAATTTTGTTATTTCCTAGACGTATTACTTGCCCTTCGAGTCGCGCAATATTTTTTGCTTGTTTTCATTTGGACTCGTCAAAGAATGGAGATATCAAATGTAAAAAAAAACCCGTTAGCATTGTGGGTGATCATCTCTTTATCGAGAGGTAAGAATAGCTGGAAGTGTCTGTAGTGCTAGATTTATCATGAAGTGTGTGATTTATATACTCGTATCTTGATAGGAGCAAGCAGAAAGGTCCAATATGAAGTTTTGTGGCGTAGAGATCAATAAGTGATGGCGTGAGTTTCCTTTTAGGAAAATACCTCTTGGTGCTTGGTTTTTAACAGATGGATTGCAGATATATTTTATTGCACTCCAGTGTACAGCGCACTTGGGCAGTAAATAACCTGCGAAGTGGACTGTGATAACATTCTGTTTATAGTCAGCATTAAAGAAGGTAATTCAACACACACATTTCCTCTTTATCGCCTTTCCTCACGGCTCCTTTACATAGAAATACCATGAGTTTAAAGTACCTTATTGTCTTGTCTCTGAAACAAGAACGCGGGGCTGTTATTGGGTAATGTAAACCCTGAAATGTTCCTTCTAGTTCCACCTCTTTCTTACTTCTATCTGGACATTCTAATGGAACTTTATCTTTAATTTCACGTTTATGTTGTCAGAATCCAGGCTGTTAGGAATGTCTGCTGTAAAGCAGTTAGGTATGATTCTTGTTTTGAAAAACATGAGATTATCCTCCAGACTTAAAAATTAACACGGGAAAGAAGTGAAAAAATTTAGTACCTCTCACAGTGAACGGAATTCACTGCAGTGCCGAGTATAGATATTCTCTTTTACCGTAGCAAGTCTCAAAAATGTGGCCTACAAATTTATGAAAGTTTACTTCTGTTTACACTTGTTTTAATAATCTGTTCTGCTGATCTAACTCCTGGCCCGTCCTTGACCTGATATCTGAGTCACTAAATATCACAATGATTATTTTGCGAACAAGCTGGAAGGAATATTAGACAGAATAAAAATGGGAGACTCCTAGCGAAGTATTATCTACAATTGTGTAAAGAAAAGTCTTCAGTGATAAGAATTGAGGACATTGAAAAATAAGCAGAAATATAGAGAGGAGGGAGACAAGGCTGCAGTTTTCCACCTCTCTTTTTGATTGTTTATGTAGAACAGATGGTAAAGGAAATCAAATAGGAATTCAAACGCAATCAAAGTCCAAAGAGAGGAAATCAAAACTCGGAGATATATTGGTGATATTGTTGTTTTATCTGAATTACCGGAAGATTTGGAGAAATAGCTTAATGGTACGGACAGAGTCTAGGAGAAGGAGTAGAAGATGAAAATAAATAATTCCCAGGCACAAATAACGGAGTGCAGTCGAACGAAGTCAGGTGTTGTAGGAAATACTTGATTAGCAGATGAAGTTTTAAGGGAAGTAGAGGATTATTGTTACTTGGATAGTAAAATAACTAAGGATGACATAAGTAAAGAGGACAAAACCTGCAGACTACCGCAGGGAAGAAATGCCTTACTTAACAAGGGAAATTTAGTTACTTCAAACATTCATATAGGAATTAGAAGGATGTTTCTGAAGACTTTCGCCTGGAGCGTGGCATTGCATGGTAGTGAAATATGGACGAAAAGTAGGTGAGAAAAAATGGGAATAGAATCTTTCAAAATGTGGTGTTAGAGAAGAATGCTGCATGTGGTACCGGATAGATCGAATGACCAATGAAGAGGCAGAAAGTCAAATTGGTGAGAGGAGACCGATTTGGATACATTTGACGAAAAGAAAATGATAGATTGATAGAGCACCCATTGAGACACCAGTACTAGTTCAGTTTTTTTATAAGGATGTGTAAATGTAGGGCTAGACCAAGGTATGAGTACGAATAGCATATGTGGGATGTAGTAGTTATGTAGAAATGAATCGTTTAGCACAGGATAGGGTGTATGGCATACTACATCTAACCAGTCTATGAATTGATGACCGAAACAGCAACATGTTATCCTCGTACACTGTGGCCCTCATGTTTCTTGGATTTCGAACCATTGTGTGCAAGGTGGCCGAACATGATAATTGCCCATAATAGTGCTAAACGTCCAACTCGTTTGTGGCGTTCTCCTGAGAATGATTCACTGCGATCCCCTCTTGCCCTCCGTGTGCGCAGAGAGTTGTCATCAGCGTGTAAACCAATTTGTACTTCATCAGTGAACAACTTTCTGGACGCGAGGCACCTGTGATGTCCAATTGCAGAGTCCCGAGTCAATTGCGCACGGTCTTGTTACAGTAATGCATGCGGTGTCTCGAAGTTCGTGGCCCAGACTGCTAGGGTGTCTACGTGCAGATATGTACCGGTCTTGAGCTGTTGTTGTTTTCCGTAATGTCGATCTGCTGCTAACAGTGTGTCTCGGAATGTTTTGCCAAAAAATATGCCTTATAGCTGGGTGTTTGGGTGTTATCCGAAAATGTGTGTAACGTAACGTGACATAGCGTGTGACAGAAATGTAACTATCACAACCGTGCAGGCTGTCATGTAAAGTATTGTTGCCTAGCGACCGTGCAGGCAATGAGGTAGGTTACTGTCACCTAGCAACAGTGCAGGCTGTCATGTAAAGTATTGTTGCCTAGCTACCGTATAGCCTAAGATATGAGGTATTGGTACCTAGTAACCGTGCAGACTGTGACGTGAGGTATTGTTACCTAGCAACCGTGCAGGTTGCGATGTAAGGTATTGTTACCTAGCAACCGTGCAGACTGTGACGTGAGGTATTGTTACGTAGCAACCGTGCAGGCTGAGATGTGAGGTATTGTTATCTAGCAACCGTGCAAGCTGTGATGTAAGGTATTGTTACCCAGCACACACGCAGGCTATGATTTAAGATATTGTTACCTAGCAACCATGCACGCTGTCATATAAGGTATTGTTACCTAACCAACGTGCAAGCTGTGATGTAAGGTATTGTTATCTAGCAACCGTGCAGGCTGTGATATGAGGTAATGTTACCCAGCAACCATGCAATCTGCGAAGTAAGGCATTGCTACCTAGCAACCGTGCAGGCTGTGATGTGAGATACTGTTACCTACAAACCGTGCGGGCTCTGATGTAAGGTATTGTTACCTAGGAAACATGCAGCCTGTGGTGTAAGGCATTGTAACTTAGCAACGGTGCAGGCTGTGATACGAGGTATTGTTACCTTGCAACCATGCAAGCTGTGATGTAAGTTATTGCTACCTAGCAACCATGCAGGCTGTGCTGCGCGGTATTGTTACCTGGCAACCGTGCAGGCTGTGATGTGAGATATTGTTACCTAGCAACCATGCAGTCTGTGATGTAGCTATTGTAACCTAGCAACTGTGCAGGCAGTGATGTGAGATATTGTTACAGAAAAACCGTACACGCTGTGATGTAAGTTACTGCTACCTAGCAACTGTGCGGGCTGTGATGTGAGGTGTTGTCACCAAGCAACCGTGCATGCTGTGCTGTGAGGTATTGTCACCTGGAAACCATGCAGGCTGAAATGTGAGGTATTGTTACCTAGCAACCGTGCAGGCTGAAATGTGAGGTATTATTACCTAGCAACCGTGCAGGCTGAAATGTGAGGTATTGTTACCTAGCAACCATGCAGGCTGAAATGTGGGGTATTGTTACCTAGCAACCGTGCAGGCTGAAATGTGAGGTATTGTTACCTAGCAACCATGCAGGCTGAAATGTGAGGTATTGTTACCTAGCAACCGTGCAGGCTGAAATGTGAGATATTGTTACCTAGCAACCGTGCAGGCTGAAATGTGAGGTATTGTTACCTAGCAACCGTGCAGGCTGTGATGTGAGGTATTGTTACCTAGCAACCGTGCAGGCTGTGCTATGATGTATTGTTACCTAGCAACCGTGCATGCTGTGATGTAAGGTATTGTTACCTTGCAACCGTGCATGCCGTGTTGTAAGGTATTGTTACCTAGCAACCATGCAGGCTGTGCTGCGCGGTATTGTTACCTGGCAACCGTGCAGGCTGTGATGTGAGATATTGTTACCTAGCAACCATGCAGTCTGTGATGTAGCTATTGTAACCTAGCAACTGTGCAGGCAGTGATGTGAGATATTGTTACCTAACAACCGTGCAGGCTGTGATTAAGTTATTGCTACGTAGCAACCATGTAGCCTGTGATGTGAGATATTGCTACCTAGCAACTATGCAGTCTTTGATGTAGGATATTGTAACTTAGCATCCTTGCAGGCTGTGGTGTAAGGTATTGTAACCTAGCAAACATGCATATTTGTATACTAGGAGAGTAGCGTCATCTTTGTACACTAGATCAGTAGCGTCATCTATGTATAAGAGTCAGTAACGTGGTCTATGTATACTAGGACAGTAGCGTCATCTTTGTATACTAGGAGAGTAGCGTCATCTATGTATACTATGACAGCGTCATCTATGTATACCATCTATCAAATTACAGAAGAAATCACAGATACAATCAGCAAAGGGACATTGAAATTTTATGGTCACTTATGCTGTATAGAATGGGAAATAACAGGCTCGCAAAGAAAATTTTAAACTTAGACTTATCAATGAATTATCAAAGTAATTGGCTAAACGAAACCAGCGAATACCTAAAAGAAATTGGTATTAATGGAGAAACCATTCAAGATAGAATAAAATTCAGAACCTTAGTTCACAATAAAAAAGTTACTGTGCAAATATAGGATATAGGATATAATATAGGATGGACTGAACAACGTAAAAACGAACACAGCGAGAGGATGAAGAGATGTTGGAAAGGGAAGAAGAATGAAAAAATTGCTGATAAATCCAAACGCGCTCCTTAGTTGGGCATGACGAATTTAAAAATGAAAGAAAAGAAAAAGAGAATCTAAATTACTTCCGAAGTCCAATGTTTAAAAGAAAAAGAAAAAATGTGTTTGGAAGAAAACTTCCAATTTCGTGGAGGTCGGAACTGCAAAGAACAAAACTACAGTGGTTAAAGAGAGGTTTGGAACTGTGTCAAAACTATTGGCCTTGTCAGTTCACCTGCGAAGAGCGACACAGAATGTCACAAACTGTTTCATTCATGCTGCTATCAAGATCACCATCCAACTGATAGCCTTCTGGTTGAAAGTCTGCACCACGTTATCTGTTTTTATTGTTTTTTCCAGTGTGTCCTCGAAATAATATTCTCGGTTGGAGAGTTGTAGTATTCAAGTGCGCTATTTAATTATTGCAATTACTGCTCGGCAGATAACGGCACAAATAACGGGAGGGTAGAGCGCTTTATTTAAAAAAATCTGCTATCACGGAATTGTAATCTGTGTTATGTTGGTGGTTATGGGCTGCAGAACATATTTTAGTCCTGTAATGAGTACAAACCTTAATTAACACCAGATTGGAGCAGCACAAATATGTTTCCTTTATCTTCTTTTTAACTTGAATATTATAATGTTTCTATGTAGACACCGCGGTAACCATGGCAACCAATGGATATCATGTATATAATCATAATAACATGACCTGACAGATTGATCATCGCCGAATCAAAACTACTGGACGTAAAGAAATGAAAATTTGGGGATAAACTTTTACTACAGTCTAGGTGCTCACTAAAGAAGGAATACTTGATATTCCGTCGCTAATGGGGTGACAAGGGGTTAATTGTTTAAATGACTATACCTGTATCTCAAAACTCAACAGTAAGTTTACAGACGTATATTATTCTTCGCATATTATTCTTATATACTTCGTCGCCCCCTCTAATTGTTATGAAAATTTAAAATTACCCTAAGTTAATCCTTTTACCATCTGCTGTCTGCCAGTAAAAGTCCCGTCCAAATAGGTCCAACCGTATAGGAGATTAGCCGGGAAAAACAGACAAAACTATAAAAAATTGTTTTTGGCTATAAGTACCGCATATATATACTTTAATATAAACTTAGTACCATTTGATTTCCACAGAAGAAAAAGTGGTTTCTTTTTCAGAATGGTGGTGGTGGTGTTTATTGTTTTAAGAGGAAATACAACTCAGCAACCATCTTCTATTAACACTAAGCAGAGGGAAAAATGGAAGAGGTCCGACACCTTAAAATATCATGATATCAGCCAAAGAATGACAACGGCCGCTAAGAGCGTGATAATGAAAGATTCCGTAGACCTCAAATGCTCTAATAGCATCGGGGTTGGAAAAGAACAAGAGTTGTCCAAGAAAGGTCAGATATGAAAGATGAAAATGAGGGCCCTGACACAAGTATGTGGAAGAAGTAACAGCACCCAGCCAATAGAACTCTGGACGCCACCCCGCACTCCAATGTTCAAAGACACTCGCTCCACCTGTTAGTTGTGGCGTGCACTGAACCCCATATACCCCAGCGCTGCTGTTTTAACATTCTATAAATATTCCTGTTACGGGGTTACCCGTGGAGCAGAAAGAGGTTAAAGATGAATCGGTCTAACTACAATGTCAAAATTAATTAAAAACTTCAACTGAAGGTTATATTAATTTTTCAGAACACAAAATTTAACAACTTTTACAGGTACAAGTAGCAAACATTAAACAAGATTGGGAAAAATCCGAGATTAGTGGTTTTAACAGATCATGGGCTTCAAGCCCTCGTTTTACTTTTCCTGAGCTCAAATTTACAAAAGAGCACAAATTTATACAAGGGCAGAAATCCCCCTAATTCAAAGAGCAGTTGCTCCTAAAATTACAACATCTAGCCTTTAAGAGGCATACCGTAATCTTACTTTGAAAAAGAGCTAACAGGCTCTCAGTTTTCCAGGCCTATTCAAGGCGACATCAACCTACAACTTCTGGATTATACAGGGGTATTTAATACCCAATCTACTGGGCCTTCATTGAGAAAGAATAACGGCTAAATAACTGGCCCGAACACAAAATGAATGGAGGCGAATACTTGCGCTCCTAGATATGAAAACTTAAAACCTAAAGGGCACTAGGCCGATGAAACAGGGGCTATTCCCAAACTATGGAGATGACTCGTGTAAGAATAAATTAGAGCATTACGGAAAGGAAGAAAACCAGTTACAAAACGTAGTCACCTCAAACCAATATGAAGGGGAGCTCGAGAGGGTACATCACTCTGTATCCCCGATTTACAGTTAAAGATTTTATGAAGTTCTTACATTCCCCGGCAGAAAGTTACATTTTTAAGAAAACCAGGTTACATAGTTAATGATTCGGACCTTTCCCTCGGGTTTAAACTGCTCAGATAGCAAGAAAGAAAGATGTTATGTGGCCATTACATAGTCGAAGTTCTGCTGCCTGATGAAAGAGGCCTCCCGCCTCCTGCTTTGACACACACACTTAGTAAGATGACGATCAATTGGCCAAGAGACGTGAAAATCCGCAGTTTATAAACCCTCGGGGAAGGTTCGAGATCATTCATTAATAATCAAGATACACCCACAGAATTTTATTGGTTGAGTTCAAAAGTGACACTCAGAATCGGAGAAGAAGTCTGGGATTGGTAGAAATATAATTACAGAAATTATTGATTGGTTGGATTCAAAACTGGCGGAAAGAAAAGATAAACATTTCCAACCCAAAAATAAATGAACATCGATTAGTAGAGAATACTTATGAATACAAAATTTCTTTAAATCAAAAGTCCTTTCACTTCGCACCAGGGTGCATGATCATAGCTTTTAGTAGTGATATCCGTGGAAGAATGTCCAAACTTCTTGATGAATGGCAAACAAAAGAAGTAGAAATACAGTCAGTTGAGGAAACTTCACAATAACAAAATTACATCAGGTTTTAGTGGTGACATTTTCTGATTAAAGTTCGAAGTAGGTATAGTTTCAGTTTCATTGTTTTACCAGTAGAGGAGTTGTTTTAGGTGCTAGATTTAAATGCACAGCGTTGGGGTGTACCTCCCGGTACAATTCCTTAGAACGCTTTTCATAATGTTTAAAAATTGCGAACATCTCAACAAGCCAAGTACAGCTGTATCGATAATCCGCACGCACTACCGCAGCTCAGCTTCTCACGCGAGCTGTGTTTCCTTGCCGGCGCAAAAGAGAGCCACCACAGTGAAATTTAAGGTCGCTTGGGTGACGCATGCACATGAAGCTTCTTTGTCCTGGGAGCGGTGCACAGCTGTATGCCTACGTCGACAGCAATTTACGGCGACAGGCCAGCTAGCTTAGGTAAGGAGGTGTTAGTTTTAATACTTGACACACGGAGTTTTCAGCGCCACATGCTACAGACTGTAAGAAAAATATCAACATCTTAACAGTATAGCAACTTGCACATCATCTTGCTAATGAAAATAGAGTCAGTATATGTAATCAATTGTAATATAGAAGAATATATTTTAGTCATGGGTTTCGGCATGTATACAGTTTTTCGAGCAATTCATTAATGACACGTGTAGGGTATGTGTCCCGGTAGTCGCAGAAAAATATTTAGGTTACCCAGCATGAACACAGAGTTAAGCGCGAATGGTTGTCTGTGATGGTGGCATATAGTGAATTTTTGTAGTGTTCCTCTTGGATTATACGTTAACGTTTCGCGAGTTCTGTGGCATTCTTCATGTATATAACGTGTGTTATACGTCGTGACAAATATTTTCCCTCGTTTGTCGTCGTTGCACGTACACTCAGTACGCGAGTCAAACTATAAAAGTTCAACGACGGTAAAATACCAATTAAATGTTGTTGATTAGTTTAGATTAGGCTTTTTATGAAAAAATAAGTAGCTTTCCCCAGTGTATTTTTATGAAGATCATGTCTCTACGACCACGAAGCGTCACCGAATGAAACTGTAAGTACATTGCTCAAAATCTTCTATCAACTAAGTCGTCACTGCGGTTAATATCAATTTGGAAGAATGTGCGAGCGTGTGGTTCAAAATATTCTTGAAAGATCTTTATCAGGTAGACTTTTCCACGACAAAACGCAGCCATATAAAATGGTAATGTTTACTTTGTAGTCGGGCTACGACTGTTTATATTTAAAAAAACGTTTTTTGCAGGTGGGATAATGAATATGTTCATCGCACGCCACTGCCTTTTTGTTTTCCCTTGTAACAGACAGGCGATGCCGTGGATGAAATTTAGCACTCCTACGATGTGTTGGAAAAGGGCAAGGAGTATCAGAATAGTGACTGTGAAGTTGATTAAGGTACTGTCCCATCATTTGCCTGGTGTGCAAATGAGGATCTATGGACAGTCATCTTCAGCGATGCCCACAGGAGTAATAAAGCCCTATATCTTACGAATTCAAGCCGACGGCTATGTGACTCAAACCTCTTCCAGTGGGGTTGGAGGGTGAGGAGTGATCTTTCCGAATTATTCATTCGATATGAAGGGCCTTTATTTTTCAGTCTGTAACACGAGAACCTTCGCCATTTCGTGCAAAGGTGTGGCCAGACTAATCAGAAGATTTAGGGAGACGTTTCCCTCACGGTGTATAATACGTTAAAGTCTGCAGCCGTAACACGCCAGTTCCATTTTCCATACGCACGATGACCTCTCGTTCTTCGGTCGGTATTGCAGGCAAGGATAAAACAGGCCGTAATGAACAAACGGTTCACGATAGAACTCGTCAAGGGAAAGCAAATGCGAATTGGAATTGTGAATACGAACTCGTTCCCTTATCTTCTAGACACCAGGCGATTTGGTCGTGGGGTTATTGGCGCGTAGCTGTGAGCTTTCATTCGGCAGGTAGTGGGTTAGAACCCAAATGTCGGCACCCCTGAAGGTGGTTTTCCGTGGTTTACCATTTCCACAGGAAGCGAATGCTTGGGCTGTACCTTGATTAAGGCCATGGCTGCTTCATTTCCTCTCCTAGGCCTTTCGTGTCCCATCGTCGCTATAAAACCTATTGGTGTTCGGTGGCACGAAAAACAAATTTAAAGAAAACATATTCTAGGCCCATAATGTCTAGTATTAATTTTATGCTATTCCGTGTAGCGGAGAAAACATACGAGTGCGAAGTCTTGTTACTCGTAACACACTCTACTAAAACATTTTATTTGTTGCAATGTTCTTAAATTTCTGCTGTAAAGCTTCTTTTATTATCTTGATGTATCTGCTACCACCGTCCCTCTGCAGATTACTTCTCTAAAATGTAGCTGTGTAATCTAGTAGGAGAGATACACAGTTTGAGTGTTGACAGCTAAGATTTTATCTTCACATAAACCTGCACATGGTTCACAAAAGTGTTTCCATCCCGCCGGTAGTATTCCGTTTTTATTAGTTCCTCCGAGATGGCGGTGAGCCTGCTCAGGTATAATTACTGTTTTCCCTCGTTAGAGATTTGAAGAAAATGAGTGGAGAACAATTTGAAAGTTAAAATAGACGTAAACTTTAATTCTTGTTAATCGCATTAGTTAAAAATATGTTTCTCCAAGCGATGTCTTGAGTGGGTGGGCTCTGAAGTGCGAGGTTATAAGAATCAGGAAGGAGTTCTGACCTCGCCTTGGCTCATGAATTTCAAGTGTTTTATACAGAGGATGAGGAATTCAAGGTTTTTAAATTTCCGTTTTTAAATTCTCGCAGTTTGCGCTGCCAGTGGCAAGAAGAATCGCACTGTTCCGGTGTTTACACAGCTGGCCATTGCGCAGACTCTTGTTGCACATCAGTTCGTGTCTTTCCTGTGTAATAAAGATGTTGCACGGATTTCTAGCCAGTGTCTGGTGAGAATACAAATTCACTGACTAGTATGAAGTGTTGGCTAGCCCGCTCTTCCGTAGTGTGGTGAGAGTAGCATACGTTCAAGGGGTTCTAATAGGCCTTACCCCTAATGTTTATGCACATTTCTTAGCAGAACCGTTCAGCAGCCTGGAATATTGTTAGTCCCTTCCATATGTTTCCATTCTACTGAATAACTCGCAAAAACCTCGTGTTCTGTAAGACTTCATGTCACGGGACATGGGTGACATTCTCGTCAGATTTCACTCTGTGTTCTCGTGAATTGAATTCATCACAGTACTTCTGGTTGTTGAGATAATTGATTTATTCTCCTTTCTTCTACTTGAGACCTCAGTTTTACAACCGTTGCGCTTTTATTTACGTCCAGTATTGTCACATCTGGCTCCTTTCTTTCCTATGATTAGAGGGTACATTTCTTCTTCAGGATAGACAGGTCTATCTATTTCCTGTCAGCCGTATTTCATTTATGTTTTTCTGAGTTCTCACAGCCCTTTTTCTTGATCTGCCAGGTGATGAAAAGGGGATTCGTCAGTCTGTTAGGACACGATCGTACTCTTCCTGCTACAGTCAGAGAGCGTTTCTCTCGGAGTAGAACTCTGAATTGTGACATCTCCGGTATTCCCCATCTTCCAGCACGAGGTGTGGGATCTTCCTGAGTATTCTCCCTCTGCCCTTCATTTTTTTTCAATCCGTTATTGACAGATACTCCACGACATACACAACTTCTGGGTGGATGACTTTTGACTGTGTTTCAGATTTAAATTTCGTGCTGAACGGCCAGTTTTATACGTAGCTTGAGTAGGATGGGTTGCATGAATAGTAGGCATTTTAAAGAGCCGTGCCCCTACTCTTTATGCCTCTCATTAAACCAGAGCGTATTGCGGAATTAAAGGAGGTTTCTACTAGTTTAAGGGGAGGTGGTACATCCTATCTTCACAATGTTAAATTTGCTAAAAGCATGTTCCTTTTTCTCAAAGACCATTGCATAGAAGTTAGTAGGATTTACCACACTTAAAGAATGAAGCCTTGTGCACACTTCAGGTTTAGTTTTATAAAAGTTGACCTACAAGTAAATTTTTGAACGTTATTTCCTTTGAGGTCAATTTTTCTTTACAAAAAGAATTTGAATAACCATAATTTTGAAAATATTAAGGACAAAAGTATTACATGAACTCAGTATACTTTCCTCTCCAGGAATATGATGTTTTGCAAGTTTCATATTTTTAACTCTAATGGTTCTAAACAAAAAGGTACATAACATTTAAAAATATGATTTAGGAGATAAATTGAAACAAAGATAAACGATACGTCTGTGCATTAATGGCCCATAATCTGGATCATCTGGGTCAATTTCAGCACCTTCACATAATCTCGTCACCTTTCTCTGTTGCTTTGTGGTTATCGTCTGGATCTGTATGTCTTATCTTTTTTATCATTAGGATTCTAGTTGGATTGCAAATCCTTAGCATTTTTTGACCTGGTCCTATGCCTAAAGCTTTCAGAACTCTCAATCGGCATACAAACCCCTCATTGCATGTCAGAACTTCATCATTTTCATTACCGGCCTCCTGATTACCAACTATTTCACATGTTGGCCCACGTCCTTCTTCTTCCACATATTCCAGTACGTTTAAAAAAATTCTATTAGAACGAGGCATTCTAAAAGTATGTTTGGTTCACTATCAAAAGAAACTAACATATGTGGTTCCAGTAAACAACTCCAAACACGGTCAAGCAAACAATTGACTAGCGGAAACAATTACTACGCACTGTAGAAACAAAGATGTGCCGCCAGATCGCACTGCTATACCGGGATGTTCAAAATCACGGACTTTATTTAAAAAATACGCGTACTTTGTCTAATAGCTGGGCGTAACCTCAAGAGTCAGCTTGACATTTAAGTGCGATATGAGCCCTTAGAGATGACTTTCAACGACATAATCTCACTTATCATACTTCAAATAACTAAAGTTCGTAAAATAAACAAAAATATATTTTTCTCCCCTCAGATCTAAGCTATTGCCACTTTGTCACTGTTATTACTGATAAAATTAAAACGGCACATCAGACGCCATATTACAAAGCTGAATTTAGTGTGAGCCGTGCGGCACGGCGATTGTACTGTCTCAAAATAGAGACGATGACGATGACGTCACAGCGAGATAAGACACTTTTTGCTCTGTACATTGTTTCTTTCACTTTAAACACTGAAAACTCTGAACACTGTGGTCGCACATATTGTCGATGTGATTTTGGACATGTGAAGAGAGCGGAGGAGGAAATATAATGAAACAGATGATTGAGGCTGAAGTTTAGGGAAAGAGAGCTTGAGAGACACCCAGTATTAGAAGAACGAACCTGGATTAGAACATAATTACAGAGGAAGACGAATGAAAGAAGGTGGAGAAGATCAACAAATGTCCCAGCCCGGCTGGAACTTGATAAGGTAAAATAATAATAATAATAATAATAATAATAATAATAATAATAATAATAATAATCAGATAAAACAACTCCCCACCACAATACCAGATATAACATTAGCATAAAGAAAGAACAAACACACACATCTCACTGATATCGCTATGCCGAATGACCACAATATGAAACAGAAATACAGAGAGACGGTAGATAAATACTCCTCTGGCTATGGAACTAGCAAGAATCTGGAAACAAGATAGAGTGAGAATTCTTCCTTTGCTCCTTTTTGCCACTGGACTCATACCAAAATCCTTTCCAGAAAACTTAATGACACTACAGCTTCCCATCTACACTCACGATGTGGCACAATAGGCTGCAATTTTGAAGACTTGCAACATTGTCAGAACATTCCTGAATGCTCAGTACGGACCATAAACTGAAAAGGCTGCAACCTCCATAACGAAGAGAGTAATGAAGGCGCATATTTAAAATTTATATAAATTATGATTAAGCTCTGTTTCTTACATGTAAAATATCGAAGTACATGCTATTTTGTCACCTATAAAGTTTTTAAATAAATAAATAAATAAATAAATAAATAAATAAATAAATAAATAAATAAATAAATAAATAAATAAATAAATAAATAATAGTAATAATAATAATAATGAGTTCCAATCAGCTCTCCGACTCACTCAAAACATATTTAACAAAACGTTACCTCTTGAAATGCGAAGTTCGACATTATGAAACTGTAATTATCCTCGAAGCATTATATGTAGCAGAATGTTTAAACACTTAGAACGCATGGTCTGCTTGAAAATCTGGCAAGGAAAGGAGGATTATCCGAAACATTCCTGGTCCCAGCCTCAAAGATGGTGTTTACACACTTCGGAGCAAGTTAGAAATACACACCCACATTGAAAAGATATCGATCGTAATCCGGAAAGGAAGGATAACATTTCACTCTCACGTCTTCAGATTGCCAGCTGAAGGAATCAGTAAATATTTGTTATCCTGCATCAGAACTCTCGAAACTATTCCTCCTTGGTTTGTGGAAATCGATAAATATATTTTAAAGTATCGAGTCTCAGAAACAGATATTCATCTCCGAGCATCACTCAAACACAAAATTAAACAAGTTCACCAAGAAGAAATCCCAGCTTGACCGAAGCATGGAAGAAAGCACACTCCGAAAGAATGAAAACCTGGTGGGCCCGCAAGAAGACAAAGAGTTGAGATCTCGCGAACCTTAGTGGCCCTAACAATGAGAAGTAATAATAATAATAATAATAATAATAATAATAATAATAATAATAATAATAATAATAATAATAATAATAATTCCATGAAACAGCAGCCAGAACAGTACTCTAAATTTCTTATGAGAAGACAAAGTGTATGGAAGGGACTAGGTCAGGTCAGGTTTCCACAATCAATCATTAATCACCAAAGATCAAAATATCGTTCAAGTAGACAGATTTAAGTATCTAAGCGAAATTATTGAACCACCATAGTGAAATCTGCAAGCTAAAGAAATAAAGAATTATCAAACTTCGAAGAGATTAAAAATTATTGGAATAGATACAATAGAAGAACTATACAAGAAATGCAAAATTACGAAGAAAGAATTAAACTTATCCTTATCAATGAAGAATCAAAATAACTGGCAAAAAGAAGCCAGTGAAGACCTGAATGAAATTAAGATTGAGGAAACCATTCAGGATAGAATAAAATTCAGAACGTTATTCACAAACACAAATTTTCTGTAAAGCTCACACGACTAAATAAAGGATGGACTGAACAACGTAAAAAGGGACAGACTGAGAGGATGAAGAGGTATTGGAAAGAGAAGAAGAAAAACAAAAAAGTGCTAATAAGTTCAAACGCGCTCATTAGTTGGGCATAACGAATCAATAATAATAATAATAATAATAATAATAATAATAATAATAATAATAATAATAATATAAAATAGGGAATAACAAGAGGTTTCACACATTCAAGTACCTCGGAGGGATGATAGAGGCCAATGGGATGGAGAAATCAGCTTACGAGCAGAGAAGACAACAGATGACCAGAGCATTCTGCACGACTGGGAACATCTACAATACTGTAAATCATGCCTATCACGTAACGTCAAATAACACGGCCATCAAACCTGAAACCCTGTACGCTACTGAAACATTTTTCTTGAAACGAAAAGGTGAACTAGAAAACATCAAGAAACTAGAGAAAAGAATTGTCAGAAACATTGTAGGACCCAAAAAGACACAAGAAGGATACCGGTTGCGATGTTCCATCATAGTACACGACATGATGGAACGTCGCTTGAAATTCTATGGTCATATCAAGGGAATGACAGGCAGCCGACTGACTAAACAGATTTTGGTATACACCGAAAGCATAAAGAATATGAAGTGGATCGCCCAAATTATAGAAGACTTGGATGATGCTGGCATCACAGACTTGGACATACATGACAGACGGATATTCAGACAAAAACTACATAAGTTGAAAGTGGGCGGGTGGGTCAAGAAATTGAAGACTGGAACAACTTTGTCTGAAGAAAGGATGAAAGCACACAGTGAGAAGATAAAAGAAGTGTGGCGTCTTGGGAAATCGCACATCAAGTAGACGCTTTACGTGGTCTATTAGTGGCCTATACGAATAAGTGAATAAATGAATAATAAATTTGGTGCGACTTTTTTAATAATAATACTGTGAATAACGTCAGAACCTTTCTTCACAAACACACATTTTCTGTAAATCTCTCTCAGTTATATACAGAATGCAGAATACAGGAACACAACGAGAGGATGAACAGATATTGGGAAAAGAAGAAGAAAACGAACAAAGTGCTAATAAATCCAAGTGCGTTCCTTAGTTGGGCACAACGTATCAAAAAAGAAACTAAATTACCTCTAAAGTCCTATATTTAACAGAAACATTGTATTTCGAAGAAAACTGCCAACTTCTTGGAGGTCTAAACGGCAAAAAAAACTACAGTGGGTAAAGAGACGTTTGGAAATGTGTCAAAAACTACTGGCCTTGTCAGCTCCGCCGCGAAGAGCGTGCATCCTAGAGAATGTCACAAACTGTTTCATTCATATTGCTATCAAGATCACCATCCGTTTGATAGCCTTCAAATTGGAAGGCTGCACCATGATATCTGTTGTTATTGTTATTACCAGCGAGTCGTCGGAATAATATTCACGGTTGGAGAATTGTAGAATTCAATTGGTCCATTTAGTTAATGCAATTGCTCTACGTCTGATGGCGGCACAAATAAAGGGAGGGTAGAACATTTTATTCTTATCTGCTCTCACGTAATTGTAATCTGTTTTATGCTAGTGGTTGTGGACTACACAAGACATTTTAGTCCTGTAATGAGTTCAAATCTTAATTAACACCAGACTGGAGCCGTACAGAGACGTTTCTCTAACCTTAATTTTAACTCAAATATTATGTTTTTGGGCAGGGTGTCCATATAGACACCGCGATAACCATGGCAACTACTGGGCGTCATCTATATCTATTTATCTATATCTAAATGCGATTGTATGTAGGTATTACATCTCCTCCAGACCACTGGAGCGATTTACACCATACTTGGCACACTTACGACTTAGTATCAGGAGACAAACCACGTGGGGGAAAGATACTCCAAGTACCGTTAGGGGCGGGGGTGAGGGGGGGTGACATATAACAAATTACAAATTAGTGTGGAGTCCAAGAAAATACTGTGGAGGCCAGTCGCCCCTAGAACCCATTTGGAAGGGGGTGAATATAATCTATATTACTAAATGGTAGTAGGTTTGGAATATCTATACATACTGTACTGTATATCTATATATATAAAATAACTTGTCCTGACTGACTGACTGACTGATTCATCATCGCCGAGCCAAAACTACAGGACATAAAGAAATGAAATTTTGGGGATATATTCATATTAAGATGTAGGTGCTCGCTAAGAGAGGATTTTTGGATATTCCGTCGCTAAGGAGGTGAAAAGGGAGTTGAAATTTTAAAAAGAGTGTATCAATATCTCAAAACTTTAAAAGTTTACAGATGTAAAAATTGGTATTTAAAATCTTCTTTTAAAATAAGGATACACGTATTTTTTGTTTTCTGAAAACCCCAATAGAAGGGGCGAAAAAGAGTGAAAATGGGGAAAAATGGGTTGAATGCCTTCAATCAGGATACCGGTACTTATATCTCAGAAACTGAAGATATTACAGACATGAAAATTGGTACTTTTGATCTCTTTTAAAAATAAAGAAACACGTTTTTTTTGTTTTTGGAAAATCCAATTAATGGGAGGGTGAAAAGGGGGTGAATTTTTAAAATGAGTGAATCTATATCTCCAAAATTTTAAAGTTTGCAGATGTAAAAACTGGTATTTAGTATCTTCATTAAAAATAAAGAAACACGTATTTTTTGGTTTTCGGAAAATCGCAATAGGAAGGGTGGGAAAGGGTGAATAATGGGTTGAATGCCTTTAACGAGGCTACTTATATTTCAGAACCTGAAGATATTACAGAACTGAAAATTGGTACTTGGGATCTACTTTAAAAGTAAAGAAACGCGTATTTTTTGTTTTCGGAAAATCCCAATAGGAAGGGTGGAAAAGGGTGAATAATGGGTTGAATGCCTTTAACGAGGCTACTTATATTTCAGAACCTGAAGATATTACAGACCTGAAAATTGGTATTTGGGATCTACTTTAAAAGAAACGTGTATTTTTTCGTTTTCGGAAAATCCAAATATTGGGGGATGAAAAGGGGGTGAATTTTTTAAAATAAGTGTGTCTACATCTTAAAACCTTAAAATTTACATTGTAAAAATTGGTAGTTAGAATCTCCTCTAAAAATAAAGGAACACGTATTTTTTTGTTTCCTGTAAATCCCAATAGGAGGGGTGTAAAAGGGTGAAAAATGGGTTGCATGCCCTTAATGAGGATACATATATGTCCGAAACGAAAGATATTACAGAACTGAAAATTTCTATATGGGATCTCCTTTAAAAATAAAGAAACTCGTATTTTTTAGTTTTTGGAAAATCCAATTAATGGCGGTTAAACAGGAGTGACAAATTGGGGTGAATTTTTTGAAAGACTATATCTACAGAATATCTCGGAAACGTAAAATGTTACAGACGTAGAAAGTGGGTGTTTAGAATCTCCTGTAAATGTAAAGAAACATAGGTGATTTGTTTTTGGAAACTCCACTTAAGGGGAACTCAAAAGGGGTGAAATTTTAAAATGAGAATTTTTACAGTATATCTAAAAAAACCTAACATGTTACAGAAGTGAAAAATGGTATTTTTTATCTCTATTAAACGTAAAGAAACGTGTATTTTTAGTTTTCGGAAATATCACTTGGGTGGAGGGGGGGGGGGGGTAAAAGTGACTGAAAATGGTGTTGAAGTCTTTTAATTAGGCTACTGATATATCAAAAATGAAGATGTTACAGACGTGAAATTTGATATTTTCAATCTGCTTTAAAAATAAAGAAACACGTATTCTCTTAAAATCCTATGAAGCGGGGGGGGGGGAGGTGGGGGGAGAAAGAATTGAAAAATTAATTGGCTTAATTGTATGAGAATACATACATCTAATAAAAACTAAAGTTGTTACATACGTGAAAATACGCATTTGGATCTCGTTAAAAAAAAAAGAAAAACGGGGTTTTGGGCGGGAAAACATCTTGGAGGGCGGGAGTGTAAAGGAGTTGAATTCCTTTCATGAGGACACATGAATCCAAAACTGAAGAAGTTAGAGTCGTGATAATTGGTATTTAGAAGATCCTTTACTATTAAAGAAACAAGTATTATTTGCGGGAAAGTTCACTTAGTGGGGGGGGGGGGAGTAGTGTGAAATGAAGTGAAAAAAGTAAATTACTTTTATGGGGATACTTATATCTCAAAACTGAAGGTAATAGACGTGAACATTGGTGTTTGGAATCTCCCTTAAACATAAAGAAACAAGCCTTCTTTTAATTTTTTTTTGGGGGGGGGGGGTTGGTGATAAATAAACTTAACGGCGGTGGGGTGTAGAAGGAGGTGAAACCAATTGATTTTACTGTTATTAATGTACTTATAAGGATCCTCCGTTGCTCAGGCCGCAGCGCGCCGGCCTCTCACAGCTGGGTTCCGTGGTTCAAATCCCGGTCACTCCATGGGACATTCGTGCTGGACAAAACGGAGGCGGGACAGGTTTTTCTCCGGATACTCCGGTTTTCCCTGTCATCAGCCATTCCAACAACACATAATAGTAATAATAATAATAATGTTCCGGGCCGTCGTCAAATGTGCGGACCGCGCTGGTAACGGCTCCTGGACGAGTAATGACTAAGAATGCAGTCCGGCCGCGGGTTCAGTGCCGCCAAGGCACCCAATATGACACCACGCCGGATCTCCTGAAGGATTTTATCCATGTTAAAAATGATTAAAGGAAAAGATGGCAAAGATTTACGGACCCAACTGACCAGGAGGAATACCTGAGCCTAGCCCGGGAAGTACGAAATCGATTGCTGGAAAGGAATATTGAAAAATGGGAGGAAACGTGCAGTAAAATAATAGAAAACGAGTCAGATCGGGAATTTTGGTGGATTCTCGCAGAAAACGAGTCAGATCGCGAATTTTGGCGGATTATATATCTAAAACAATAAGCATTCAATTATAAATTTCAGTATAATACTGTAGCGAAGCACGGGTATCTTGCTAGTATCTACATAAATTAAGGTATAAAAATGAAAATAGACATGAATGAATGAGGCACTTCCAGGCATTTTTTTCAAAACTCCTTTACCTGATTGTGTTTGGCAGTAGGCAAGGGTGCATACCGTTATAAACAAATTAACTTATCTAAAATGTGACTGACGTTAGGGATAGTGGCCTGCTATTATAATGGAAAGTCACCAACTCGGTGTGACAGGCAGTAAGCTGGCTGGCATTAGGAACATTGGCCTGCGATTATAATGATAACAGTACAACTCAATTCTGGCTGGCAGTAGAAAAGGTGCCTCCCATTGTAATAAAAATTCCTCAACTGTTATCTGTCTGTAAGTAGGAATTGGGGCCTGCCATTGCAACGAAAACTCCCAAATCGATTGTGACCGCGCAGTAGGTTTACATCGATATCCATATACAATGTAGAGTACCGTAGCGAAGCACGGGTACATTTGCTAGTCTATATATTATATGAAATAACATGTCTTGACTGATTCATCAACGCGGAACCAAAACTACTGGACATTAAGAAACGAAATTTTGGGGATATATTTGTATTACGGAATAGGTGCTCACTATTTTTGTTTATACCTATGTTATCTTTTATAATTATTTAAACATTATTATTATTAGTGTAAAATGGCCCACCATAGGCTGTATCTAATAAATCAATAAATAAATAAATAAATAAATAAATAAATAAATAAATAAATAAATAAATAAATAAATAAATAAATAAATAAATAAATAAATAAATAAATAAATAAATAAATAGGTAGATAAATAAATAAATAAATAAGTAAATAAATAAATAAATAAATAAATAAATAAATAAATAAATAAATAAATAAATAAATAAATAAATAAATAAATAAAATTAAATAAATAAATTAAATAAATAAATAAATAAATAAGGAAGGAATTCTGGATATTCCGTGGCTAAGGGATGAAAGAGGTTAATTGCTAAAATAAGTATACCTATATCTCTAAACTGAACAGTTTACAGACGTAAACATTGGTAGACAAACACGTATTTTTTATTTACCAGCAATCCAATTAAGGGGCGTGAAAAGAAGTGAAATAGTGGTTGTAATCCTTCTATGAGGATACATATATCTCAAAACTTCTAGATGGTACACCCATGAAAATTAGTGTATGGAATCTCTTTTTAAAAGTATAGAAACACGTAATATTTCATTTTCGGAAAACCCACTTAAGGGGATTGAAAATAAGTGAAGAAGGAGGTGTATTTTAAAAATGAGTATATCCACAGTATATCCAAAAACTGTAAATGTTGAAGAATTGAAAATTAGTATTTGGAATCTTCTTTGAAAATAAAGAATCACGTGCAATTTGATTATTCGTACAATGCACTAAGGGATAGTCTGGTAAAGAATGAAACCTTTTCCATAATTTACCAATTGGTCTCAAATTTTCAAGATATAATTTATGAGTATTATTAAACATAGGTATAAACTTACAAATCAATTGATCCAACAATTTTCGAGAATTGTTTTTTTGGTTATAAAAGTTTTTCGAAAATATATTTTTATAGTAAATTTACTTTCATTTGTTTGAAAAATTGGAGACTGTATTTCAAAATAAAGTCGAATAGTTTGCGTAATGATTTTTGAGTATCTTTTGTGGTGACTTTTAAATTCATTTTCAACATTTTGAATCTTCTTATGGAAATAATTACAAGATATGTTTATCAGTATTTTGTTCCGAAATTATTACTTTTTCAAAATGATACGCAAGACTGTTAGCATTTAAATGTTGAATTTCACAAAGTAAGGATAAACGCAGCCAAAGTTACACAAAACAATCGTCCACCAATCCTTGCTCTAAAATACACCTGGGTGGTATGTTGTTCCTTCTTTCCTTTTTCTAGCTTCCTCAGTGTGTGTGGCCGTCAATCTGATGCATGTCGAATTCTAAGCACCGGTTTGCCTTTTGCTTCCTTCGTCTCTCGTGTCTAACTTCGTTTCTTTTTTGCCGACAGTGGAGTGGTCTCTGTTCTTGTTGCTTCTGTCAGACAGCACCCTTGATTAGACTTTGAAACTGCTTCTGTCACAGTTAGTTCAACTTTTTTCTTGGTTACAAATACATCCTTTGGGCACTTTGACCAAATTATTTTTCAAAAAATGCTATTTGTTCGGGGCGTCGACCTAGAAATGTCTTTTGTCCCTACTTGCACCATATTTGAGGAAACTGGGTGTATTTTTTTAAATGGTGGAAGTGTAAGGTGTTGTATGTGAGGAAAGGAACGTTAAGGACGACAAAACACCCAGTCCCCAGGCCAGGGATATTAATCATTTATAACTAAAAACCCCTGACCCGGCCGGGAATCGAACCCGGGGCCGCCTGGTGACAGGCAGACGCGTTGCCTCCTACACAGCGGGCCCTGACTTGACCAGATTATATTATGGAGACATTCATTTGCATTTTGAGTCTTTCCAGCAGTGCATGTGGAGAGAATTGTATCGGATGCCAGCCCCCAACAAAATGATACCACCCTAGCAACAACAGATGGTCTCAGAGCAATATGGATTCTGGTTGTGTGATTCTGGTTGCTCTCCTTTGGCAAGGGCATGATTAGAGAAACACCAAGGTTCTTCGCCTTTTTGACACTTCATGTGTCGTGGTTCCTCATCAGTGCTCCTACAGTGCTACAGTGTTGCATACACTGAATTCTTCATTGTCAAAGTATCTGGAGCATTGTCAACAATGGCTCTTCTATAATAGTTTGTCACCTTTACAATTGTTTCTTCCTTTAAACTTCCATGTACTTTCCCACCGAGAGGCACGTTTTGTGTCCGACTTCGGTTCAGCACATTTCTTAATCCTGTCCCAAGTCGTTTCGCAGTATGATTCACAGTCTCTTCCTTCACAATTTCTGCGTTGCCATAAACATTCATTTTCTGCAAATGAATGTGTGTTTTGCAGTCTCCATCGGACAACAGAGTAGTATAGCGGAAACCTAGCTGTTTTGAGCGCTTCCATAACCTCTCCGAAGCTTCCATTTCCATGCCTAGAGATAATCCACTTTAGTTTCGATCGCAGTGTGCCTGGTGACCCTCGCACCAAAATGAAAAATCTGGAGTTTCTTCACCCAATTCCCTTTTCCCGGCAGTGCATTAATGACCGTACTTGGATGAAACTTCCCTATCAACAATCAAACCAGTCAAAATATTAATCACACATCCGGCTCCGAAGTTACTGGTAAAATCTCTCTTATGCCAACTACCAACGTAGCTGACTCAAATGTCAATGACGGATGTACCTGCAAGAACAGTATTTTCCTTTATATGTGCCTCGCGTACCCGCCTCCTTGATTCTTCCGAAATATGATTAGAAAAACTTATCCTTCCTTTACATTAAGGTTCAAAATATTATAGTAAGTAAAATTGCTCATGATATTCATGTCCGTACCTAAACAGAATATTTCCCCAGTGGCATATCCCCTACACAACCTGTTGAAAGATTCCACTATTTTTTCATGCTCATGTTATTTTGAGATTTCTGTTTCTGAGAGCATGTGTAGATTTGATTCAAAACATAACCACAGTTTTTACATTTCACAATGATTTTTCTAGAAAAACCGAACGTATTTCTTATTTGTGCAGTTACAATCTTCTTGAAACATTTTCATCACAGTGGATTTTTATATAGGGGCCTCAGAAAAGTCATATCAACAAAAATATACTGGCCATCAGCTTCATGTTCAGATTCATTTGATATATTAGAAATATTTGCTTCCATTTCACGTATGGGTGTTCAGTTTGCGTGGTTTTGTAGACTACCTCCTGGTAATAAATTTTTTGCTCTCCATTTTAGTGCAGTTTTACCTCTGACTTTAGGCATTATTGAACACTGTGTTACAGAAATGACACCACCGATACACACTTCTCACAACCTTGTTTACAAACTACTTTAAAGAAATTAAGATCACGGAGCATAAATAAATACGTGCTTCTCAAAGAACACGTGCATATTCAAGAGATACGCGGAATGCTCAACAGATGGCACCAAGTCCAGATTTTTTTTCAGAGCAAACACATAACATTGTGACAACTGTCATATGATGCCACGCCCACTCCTCAGCTGCAGGTTAGTTTTTAATTATGTTTTTTCTTCATTTCTCTTTCGAATTTCACAAACTCCTTTTGTACTATGAAAGCATATATACGAATGAACATATTTTGGCAAAAAAGAATCCTAAATGTTCAATATTGTATTGCTAGACTATTCCCAAGTGGGGTAAAAAGACTGCATTATTTTTATGAGGATACTTATATCTAAACAACGGAAGATGTTACAGAAGTGAAAACAGGTATATTTATTCTCCTTTGAGTATAAAAATTCACGCATTTTTGTGTATGGAAAATACACTCACTTTTATGGGGGCGAGGGTGAAAAAATATAAAAGATTGATTCCTGTTATGTGGATAATTATATACCAAGAAACTGAAGATGTTATAGACGTAAATATTCGTTTCATTTTCCTGCACGTTTCCTTGAAATACACGAGAGCGAACCCGCGTGTAACAGCTAGTCCATGCATAGGCCTACTAGGACAGGGGAAATAACTTATCCTTGCTTCTATGTTTCACCGTGAAGCGGAGGAACTTGGTTAAATTTTTATGTAGGTAATGCTTTTTACCTGAGGTGCATCATTTTGACATAAATATGTCTTATGGCTGGAGGTCAGAGGAAACTTTGTGTGGCGTAACGCGTCAAAATGTGTGACGGTTAATGGATGGGCATGACAGAGAGACAGATTTATGATCATTTGACTTCCGCAGAGGTAAGTGTGATTTCTTATTTCAGAATGCTGCTAGCGGTGGTGGTGATTATTATTTTAATGGGAAGGACGATTCAGCATATCTTCTATGACATTAAGCAGAGGGAAAAAATGGAAGAGGGTCCGAAACGTTAAAATATCAGGATATCGGCCAAAGAAAGTCATAGGCCGCCAAGAGCGTGATAATGAAAGAATACCTAGGCCTCAAATGTTCTTATACTGTCGGGGTTGGAAAAGAACAAGAGTTGACCAAGAGAGGTCAGATATGAAAAAATAAAAATGAGGCGCATGACACAGGTGATTGGAAGAAGTAACAGCACCCAGCCAATGGAGCTATGGTCGCCAACCCACGCTCCAAAGTTCAGAAACCCTCGTCTCCCCTTTTATTTTCCTCTAGCAATAGACAGGTGACGCCGTGGATGAATTTAACTTTCCCACGATGTGTTGGGAAACGGCCAGGAGTTGGAAGATAGCGACTGTGAAGTTAATTAGGGTTCAGTCCCTTAATTTGCCTGGTGTGCAAATGGGGATCCTTGGAAAGTCATCTTCAGCGATGCCCACAGCAGTAAATCCATTTATCTTACGAATTCAAGCTGACGGCTTTGTGATTCAAACCTCTTCCAGTGGGGCTGGAGGGTGAGGGGTGATCTTTCAGAATGATCCATTCGATTTGAAGTGCCTTTAGTTTTCAGACTCTAACACGAGTACCTTCGCCGTTTCGAGCAAGAGTGTGGCCAGACTTATCAGGAGATTTTAGGAGACGTTTTGCTGACGGGGTATAATACGTTAAAGTCTGAAGTCATCACACCCCAGCTTCATTTTCCATACACACGATGACCTCCTCTGGTTCTCCGGTCGGTATTACAGACGATTTGTGGCAATGAACTTCTCAAGGGAAAGCAAGTGGAAATGATGTGGCGTATGTCTATCGTTATATTTAACACTTGAGTTCAATATGGCGGCCGTAGTGGTCACATATATCCTTGAGTTTGCCCGAGCCCCTGAAACTGCCTTTCCTATGACTGCTGTCACCTGACTTCTGGCTCACAATGTACTTCTGCATTTAGAAACGAAATTTGGGCTTCAGAAATGTCATATGGTTCTGAGATTCACTCATCCTACTCCAAAAATGAGTACTAACATGGCCGCCATAGAGTTAACCGCTCCATTCCATTTATCGCCGAGGATACGAATACTGCATTCCTTTATCCTTCACATCTCCAAGGGCGGCATGGAATGAATACATGCCTCCACGCAGGCAGCCAGCCGTACAAATATGCCAAATCAAAACAGTGCACCTATATCAATAAATTGTGAAAATTATAATTAACATATATTTTGATACCGATACTTTTCCTCAGTGGTAATCTTAACGTAAAATCACATATATGTGATGTAATTAATTGGCGAAATAATAATTACTCAAAGAAAGGATGTATGAATGCATCGCTGTCACGGATGCCCACCACGTGGGTGGACAGTGTTCAATTATTGTAGTCATAATTACTGTAGTACTCACCAGAAAGCAGAAGAAACATACACCATGGCGCAACAGCCCCGAAGGGCCATGGCCTACGAAGCGACCGCTGCTTAGTCTGGAGGCCTGAAGATTATAAGATGTTGTGTGATCAGCTCGACGAATCCTCTCGGTCGTTATTCTTGGCTCTCTAGACCGGGGCCGCTATCTCACCATCAGATATCTCCTCAATTGTAATCACGTAGCCGAGTGGAACTCGATCCAGCCTCCAGTTCCAGGTAATATCCCTGACTTGGGCGAGAATCCAAACCGGGGCCTCCGAGTAAGAGGCAGGCATGCTACCCCTATACCTCGGGACCAGAAAAGGAAGGAAGAAATACAAAAAATCTGTACAAAACTCAGTCTGCAATGATCAGAATCGAAGGAAACGAAAAAGGAGAAGCATTTCAGAAGGGAGTGAGGCAGTTTGCAGTTTGCCCACTTTCATTTTCAATGTTTACATAGAACAGGGGGTGAGAGAAATTAAATACGAATTTGGAAAAATATAATCACAATACAAGGAGAGGAAATCAAAACCCTGCGATTTGCCGATGATATTGTTGTATTTGAATCTGTAGAAGATCTGCAGAATTTACTGAATGGTATGGACGGAGACTTGGAGAATAGGTACAAGATGAAAATAAATAAGCTTAAAACAAGCGTAATGGAGTGCAGCGGAAGGAAGTCAGGTGATGCAGGAAACATTAGGTTAGGAAACGAAGTATTAAAGGATGTAGATTAATATTTTTACGTGGGTGGTAAAATAACTAACGACGGCAGAAATAAGGAAGACATAAAATGCAGACTAGTACAAGCAAGGAATGCCTTACGAAAAGAAATTTGCTCACTTCGAACATTGATATAGGAATTAGGAAGACGTTTTTGACGACTTTCGTCTGAAGCGTGGCTTTGTACAGAAGAGAAACATGGACGATAAGTAGCTCATAAGGGAAGAGAATATCCTAAAAATACGAAATCCGGTCTAAAGATGATAATATTAATTTTATTGGCTTTATGTCCCAGGAACTAATTTTTTGGTTTTAGCAGATGCAGTTGTGCCGGAATTTTGTCTCGCAGGAGTTCTTTTACGTGCTAACAAATCTACTGAGACAAATCAGACATGAATGTGCCCCTTTAATTATCATCGGTGTGATTGTGAGCGGGGATAGAAATCACCAATTTGCGCTCGGAACGACAGCATTCTACCACCTGAGCCACACAATCGGCAGGAAATACTGTACTTACACTAAACTGGTTGTGGTACTTATTTGTAATGAAGTTGTAAGGAGAATCTCTCATACTGTAAACGACAAGAGAGAGAGAGAGAGAGAGAGAGAGAGAGAGAGAGAGAGAGAGAATTCACCTGATAGCCACCCCAATTAGGAAATGAAAAGTTAGGCCTCCTAATCAGTTTATATGAATAATATTTATTTGTATGGTGTTTGAATTGAGCACGATTGAGCGTCTTCTCTTTGTCCTGATATCTATCCAGAACGAAATAATGGAGGAAGCCGATCTCTAAGCAGTGGTAAGTGACGAGCTTGTTCAAGGCCGCACGACGCGTCTGTTTAAGGAGTTACGTAAGCATTAGGGGCAAGGACCTTAAAACCCTAATATTTATGCAGATTGTTTTACTGAAGTTACCTCCAGGCTGCCTTCAGCTGTTATAACGAGTAGAAAGCTTATTCAAGGCCACACCATACTTCTTTTTAAAGAGTTACGTAAACATTAGGGGTAAGGACCTTACAACCCCTACTATTTATACAACTTTTCCTACTTAACTTAGCTCGAGGATAGAGGATGCCTTCGACTATTAGAAAGAGTAGAGAGCTTTTTCAAGGCCACACCACGCTTCTGTTTAAAGAGTTACGTGAACATTAGGGGCAAGGATCGTACAATCCCTAATGTTTATGCAACTTTTCCTACTGGACTCACCTCCAGAATAGAGGATGCCTTCGACTCATTGAAATCTAACCTATTACTGCTGGAGAATCAGCTTCCTACACTAATAATATGTCCCAAAATAAACATATCAAGAAGATTTCCTTTTCGCATTCATTTTATTCTAGACAACGTATTATTTCCGCCAACTGATTACGTGCAGCCTACCCCTGGGAATGTCACGAAAATGTTGCAAACTTTGGGCTGGGAAGACTTGCAAGTAACGAGACAAGCCGCTCAACTGAGTGGTACGTTTCGGTCTGTCAATGCTGAAATGGCGTGGAATGAAATTTTATTTGTTTGTTTGTTGATTTGTTTGTTGTTTAAAGGGGCCTAACATCAAGGTCATCGGCCCGGAATGAAATTAGAGTTTTTAAAAGGAGAAAAATACATAAAATGAGGATCATGATTGAACTTACGGGATCGAATTGGGACAAATATTCGTTTATAAAAGAGGAATAAGGGACTGAATTAAATTTTCAAGGGAGATGTTAGATGATAAATTTTCTACTTCTTTGAAATCATTTAATTACAGACCGGGTAAAGACTTGTTAGGAAATCTGTTACCTGGGCGACAGCTCTGAATGTCGGTAAATGGTGATTGATTGGTGAAATTATGCCAAAGAATTGAAAATTTGCTTAATGTTGGTTGATGAGTCTACATTGATAGTGAATATAAGATCAGAACAAAGAGAGGGGGAGAAATAAAATAATGTGGAAGGAAAGTGTTGATCTTACTAGGAATGATAGCAAAGTTATTTTGTAAAATGAATGTATTATTTTCAAGATCAATGGTGATTGATTGATTGGTTGATTGATTGATTGATTGATTGAAAAATTGATTGATAGATAGATAGATAGATAGATAGATAGATAGATAGATAGATAGATAGATTGATTGATTGATTGATTGATTGATTGATTGATTGATTGATTGATTGATTGATTGATTGATTGATTGATTGATTGATTGATTGATTGATTGATTGATTGATTGATTGATTGATTGATTGATTGATTGATTGATTGATTGATTGATTGATTGATTGAACATACTAGAGTATACCCACAGGGGCATACGAACCACATTCTAAATGCAGTCTTAATAAATAAATCGTATTTCCTGGTCGATCCTATACATGATCACAAGGGGCCTGGAGAAGATACTACAGACAATGTATCTCTAGATTAATGGAAGTGTTGGAATTCGACCCTTTATGTTGTAGAATATGGCGCAATAGAAATATACTGCAGTAATATAAAAGAATGTAGAAGGAGACAAAAATGATCACTACAGCGAATGTTCTAATAAAATTTCAACCCGTGACATAGGAATAAATTTAAATGTGAAATATTTTAACGTATCGATTTAATTTTATAAAGGCAGTATACATTTTCATGTACAGCTTGTGGAGTACTCAAGAGAAAAATTACCTACTTAATGATTGCTAGGAATACAAGGAACATATTCTGAAGTGTGCTGTATAGTACTCACCTCTAGATCTGCAGATCGCTCGTTCAAATCCTGTAGAGTTAGAATTTGCTTGTACGATTTCATCTTGTAAAAGATTCTTCGTGATACGTTCAGTATTTATCAAAGAATCATGCGATAAACTTATGGAATGAACCGATGCAATCTAATTAAAATGCCGTGAAAATCTTTCTGGCCTATCCGCACATTTCTTTACACCAGGAACATATTTCCCACATTAAACAGTTCAAACCTACACCACACACAGCTCTGTTACAGGAATAACTAAGAACATGCCTGTGAAATGTTGATGTGTATCTGTCCCACCAAAGAAGAAACAGTCTTAAAGTTACAATATAAGATTTTACTATATAATTTGAGCATATGCGGGCTGTTAAAAGAATTTTCAAATGATTTAGAAAGTCTCGCGAAGTATAATTGTGCGTTACTCTTAACACTGCAGGACGTATCAGTAAGTTATCAATGCTGTCTCACAGACTGGTGTGATACAGCTTCCCATGCCACCCTAGTCTGTGCTAGCCTTTTTATTTCTACTTCATCCTATATCTACTTTAATCTTTCTAATGTTTTGCAAGTTGCTTTACGTGGCATTGACACAGCCAGGGCTTATGGAAGCGATGGGACAGGAAAGGGCTAGGAGTGGGAAGGAAGCGGCCATGGCCTTAATTAAGGTACAGCCCCAGTATTTGCCTGATGTGAAAATGCGAAATCACGGAAAACCATCTGTAGGGCTGCCAATAGTGAGGTTCCAATCTACTATCTCCCGAATGCTGGACACTGGCCGCACTCAGGCGACTGCCTATCAAGCTCGGTCTAATCTTTCTATCCTATTCATGTATTGGGTTACTCTAACTGTTTTTACCGTCTACACTTCCCTCATAAACCAACTGAACAAGTTCTGGGTGTCTTAAAATGTGTCCCATCATTTAATCCCTTGTTATTGTCAAATTTGTCCAAATCGATCTCCTCTCACCAATTACATTCAGTATCCTTTCATTCGTGATTCGATCCATCCATCTCACCTTAAGCACTTTTCTTTAACAACACATTTCAAGAGCTTTTATTTTTTTCTGAGATAGTTATCGTCCATACCATTCAGCTGTTTCTCTAGATATACTCCCGACTCAGATAATATAACAATATGACCGGAAATCTAGGAGTTACGATTTCCTATCCTTGTATTGTGATTTTCTTTCCATATTATTCTTTAATTTCTTTACCGCCTCCCGTATTTTCATCAATTCATATCACAGCAGACTGGCATTTGTACAAATTGTAGATATTTCTTCTTTCTCTGTATCTGATCTCGATCACCTGCGGGATCGCAAATCGCCTGGACTTATAAACATTATCGAATGGCTCTTCTTTATCTACGAACGTCATGTATGTGGGCTTGTATTTCGTAAATTGATCCTCAAAGATGAAACGTAAATGCAGGATTGTTTCACCCGTTTCTACATTTCTTCTGAAGTCAACTTGACCTTTTTTCAGCTCAGCTTCAAATTGACCTCCCATTCTTCAGTATGTAACAGCAGTATATATCAACTGATTGTTACTATTATGTGTGTGTATGTTCAGTCTTCAGCCCTAAGGCTGGTTGGATCCTGAACAGCTCTGCCATCAGCTGTCGCAGATGGCCTAGGCATCACTGAAGAGGCGTACTAGGGAAATGAGGAGTGAGGTAGTTTCCCGTTGCCTTCCTCACCAAGCCAGAAGTTGCTATTACAATCAGTCTGCCAAGCCCACTGAAATGCATGCACCAACCGACCCTATGAGCAACATTTTCACACCATTCATAGCAGGGACTGGCTGCATAAGGATTGGCATTACTGGCATCGCTCATACCTCAGTCACTTTCACATTGTCGAAGTCAAGGATAAGACAGAAACAGATCAATGAAAGTAACAAAATTGCTCTAGCCCATACCAGAAGACATAGTGCACTGTAAACACTAGGTCCTGCCAGCAAAGGCATCTATTATGTGCAATTATTGTTAAAATTAACCTTTTATAAAGGCAATGCTGTAACAACAATTCTGAATGTCGTACATTTGTGATAAGCAGGAATTCCTAGGTTAACAGTGATGTGGAATCTGCACAACATGGAACACACAAGGCAAAGGATATTTCTTGGGGACTTCGATGTTTTGAGTCTGTCATGGGAAGACGCCGAAGCACTTTCAGGAGGTAGTAAACAATACACAAAACTTGCTTACGTCACGTGAGAGGATCTACGGCTGACTGAACAGGCTGCACAAATAAAGTAGGACATATGTTCAGGACAGGTCTCTCACATGTAAAAGAAGAAAATAATACTACAGTCTGTAAGTCTGTGGACTGACGTACACAGTGTGAGCAGCATAGTGTACACCACTGTAGTTATTACAGTCATTATGTTCGTGGACTGGCACCTACAGTGTAAGCAACACAGTGTACACCTCTGTACGTACTACAGTCATTATGTTCGTGGACTGGCGCCCACAGTGTAGGCAACACATTGTACACCTTTGTACGTACTACATTCAATACGTTCATTCACTGGTACCTACAATGTAGGAAACAAAGTGTACACGTCTGTACGTACTACAGTCGATATGTTCGTGGACTGGCACCTACAGTGTAAGCAACACAGTGTACACCTCTGTACGTACTACAGTCATTACGTTCGTGGACTGGCGCCTACAGTGTAGGCAACACATTGTACAGCTTTGTACGTACTACATTCAATACGTTCATTCACTGGTACCTACAATGTAGGAAACAAAGTGTAGACCTCTCTACGTACTACAGTCGATATGTTCGTGGACTGGTACCTCCAGTGTAGGCAACATAGTGTACACCGCTGTACGTACTACAGTCAGTATGTTCGTGGACTGGCACCTACAACGTAGGTAACACAGTGTACACGTCTGTACGTACTACAGTCAATACGTTCGTGGACTGGCACCTGCAGTGTAGGAACACAGTGTACACCTCTGTACGTACTACAGTCGATATGTTCGTGGACTGGTACCTCCAGTGTAGGCAACATAGTGTACACCGCTGTACGTACTACATTCAATACGTTCATTCACTGGTACCTACAATGTAGGAAACAAAGTGTAGACCTCTCTACGTACTACATTCAATACGTTCATTCACTGGTACCTACAATGTAGGAAACAAAGTGTAGACCTCTCTACGTACTACAGTCGATATGTTCGTGGACTGGTACTTCCAGTGTAGGCAACATAGTGTACACCGCTGTACGTACTACAGTCGATATGTTCGTGGACTGGTACTTCCAGTGTAGGCAACATAGTGTACACCGCTGTACGTACTACAGTCGATATGTTCGTGGACTGGTACCTCCAGTGTAGGCAAGATAGTGTACACCGCTGTACGTACTACAGTCGATATGTTCGTGGACTGGTACCTCCAGTGTAGGCAACATAGTGTACACCGCTGTACGTACTACAGTCGATATGTTCGTGGACTGGTACCTCCAGTGTAGGCAACATAGTGTACACCGCTGTACGTACTACAGTCAGTATGTTCGTGGACTGGCACCTACAACGTAGGTAACACAGTGTACACGTCTGTACGTACTACAGCCAATACGTTCGTGGACTGGCACCTGCAGTGTAGGAACAAAGTGTACACCTCTGTACGTACTACAGTCGATATGTTCGTGGACTGGTACCTCCAGTGTAGGCAACATAGTGTACACCGCTGTACGTACTACAGTCAATATGTTCGTTGACTGGCACCTACAGTGTAGGCAACACAGTGTACACCTCTGTACGAACTACATTCAGTATGTTCGTGGACTGGCGCTTCGTTGGTTGCAGGCACCAGTTTCAATAAATCGAGTAGACTATAATAAACCTCGAAAATGTATATTCTGATACAGAGGAATAAGAAAGTGTAGTGAAATGCTTACTTGAAAGCTTGCGACCGTAAACCGAAGAGGAAATAGGAAAACTAGAAATGAAAGGCGAGAAACAAAACAAAACAAAAGGAAAATAAAACACGGTAAGCGTCAGTCAGTGTTAACGGAGGGCGTTTTGAACATTCCACCTGAGAACGTGTTTCATGTAGTATACGAGCACGTTCTGTTCCTGTGCGTTCCTTATGATTAACCCTTTCCTGCCCACGTTTTCACTCCGCTTATCGCCAGATTTTAACCTATTATTTAGGAAAAACTGAAACAGAGCGCATTTTTCAGATAAAGTTAAATATAATAAACTTATTGATCATAATTTACTCTAATTTTCAATAATATTGGAAAATATACCATCACATCCATTTGTCTATTCGTAGTGTCATTAGGTTATTGGTTCAAACCTCCCTTGGGCCCACTGATGACATTCACACAAAGGTAGGCTGCATTTGTGACATTCTCACATTGTCTAACTACCTCTAAACCAATAATCATGTCATTTGGTAAGTGGAATGATGCCCATGTATATAAGATTTTATTTCCCCTAGCCAAGTGCCTTCCCATTCTGTATCTACTTTACCGGAATGTGCCTGTTTGAATGCCACATTGATATATATATATAATGCAATTGGCTATGACACTGAATAGTTTGTCTCCTTCTCACATACGTAAAGCAATGTATTTCTTGTAATACTCTTTCCAAATTATGGACAGGTTCAACATCATCCATATAATTATTCGGAGTAACGGAACGAAATGTTTGTGTTACCTGAATTGCTATGGCATCTCCATCGGATCCGAATTCTCAACATCCGTTTACACTTATATCACTGTTATCACTATGATTATATTTGTTGATATGTTATTCACTCAATAGAAATTCACCTCCACCCCTACTGAACGATTATGTGTCATTTTCTTCGCCTTTATTCAGCTCAGTTTCAATATTCACAGTATTCAATCTCCCCGTGCTTTTGCGAACGAAAGAGGTGATCCACGATAGCGGAAGTTCAAGGCGTTGCCCCAAGAAACGTCAAGAGAGATTAACGCTTTTCTTTTATTTCCTAAGCCTTCTAGATTGAACTGCGTATTCATAAATGCCATATAAACACATCACTGCCGGAAAAACACAAAACTACCGCATAGATCGCAGACGTGTGAAGATAATGCAGTCGGGCGCTTTCGGGTGCTAAGGACCGGAAGGCAAAACGAACAGGTGGGCACTAAGGCCGGGAAAGGGTTAATGTACTGCGAATAGGTGTAGAAAATGAGTTGCTACATGAAGAACAAAGCTTTTTTGATCCATGTCAATTTAACATGCTCTTTTCTTCTACGGGTGTGAGGAATTTGTCCTAAATATTTGGCCGTTCTTTACTGTTACATTCTATATACACTTAACTAACAATGAACACTGTAACACTTTGTACATTACGTAATAAATCTCTCATGATAAATGTTGCTCCACGGCACGTATAATTTCGAACATTCAACTACGTCTAGCACTCTCCATCGTCTCCAGGGATAATAACTCCACAGGCCAAGCCCAGGAGAAAATATTTCTCCTTCTCGGCGCGCTCTGTGGCGTTATAAACTAACCTTAAATTTCCTCGTGTAGAATTACCGTAAAGGAGAATTATATTTAAAATCTAGAGCAAGATGACATAAAGCAACTCAGCGACAAAGTGGGAAAATCGAGACATACTTTTATTTCGAAAGGGAGGGCGTTTATTCACAAAGTCAGCAGATCCAATGAATTATTAGCCCAAGATCATGGGAGATCTATATTCATTGAGAAGAATGATGCGTGGTCAGACCAATAATTAAAATTCAGATCTCTCAATGTTATTATCGCGAAAATATGCGTGGCACAATATGTTAAAAAATATGCATCTGCACAATATTTCAACATGTTTCCGCGAACATTCATATATCACTTCCCGAGTTGCTTCCTCTCGCTTATGCTGGTTTAGGTGTCGGGTCGTTCCAACCACGTCTTGTCGGAAGTCCGGCATGTTGCCAATACTTTCTTGTCGTCTGGCGTTTTCCCCGTTTTCTGGAACAATCCGAAATATTGTGTTTTCATTAGAAAGTCCTTCCTCTCAAGCCTAGTCTCAAATACCTGTTTTGGTATATTGAATCTGTCCATTCCAATGAGGTGTTCCAAAACATCTGAGTTCTTTCTTCTCGTTAACATTGACAAATGTGAAGAATGGCTGTTGGTTCAGGAATTCACCTCAAATTATGATGTTATTCACCATATCCAAGCTTCTTTTTCTATGTAACTTCATTTCTCTGGCTGTGAGACTAATCGCCAATTTGGTTCAGTGGATAATTTGTGTTTTTGTGACACTGGATGATGTATACATATACAATCTAAACTGCCAGCGCCGTTATCTCTACTTCCAAGTGTCCCGCATGCACTAATGATGAATGAGAGGTCTAATAGCTGATTTTCAGAGGGGTACTTCCGGTATTAAGTCCCCTTTCATGTTTACAAACTGGCCAAGGTAGACATACTCTTTGACAAGATAATGGTTACAAATGAGCAATTAAAACATTTAATATTACAGAAGCAATGCTGAAAATCTACGTTAAAAAGAGTCTCAGAACACATTTTTCATAAATGGACCTCAAGTACAGTGGATCCTCGATATCTTGATTCACCTCGGAGGCTACATTTTATTTAGAGTTATCGAAATTTAGAGATATAGAGAATACCGTTTTTGAGCGTGTATAGCACATTATTGAATAATATGTATCTAAGGGCTTATACTGAATACATTATTATTAACAATATTTAAAATATACAAACAAACTCTATTTTACGGCATCACTTTAATTTTAACCCTTATTACAGTAACTTTTTAGAAGAAAGTACATCCGAAACAAGAAACATACCTCGGTTAACACCCCTGGAGAAAATCCGTCAGTCTCTTCTATTTGTTACTGTTAACCTTTCCTTCCTTCACGTTGAAACATCTTGTCAATTCCACGCAGTGAGATGGAGCTTGTCATCCGCGACTTCCGGGGTTGTTTTCGTACCAGGCCGGCAATTAATTCACGCCCGAGAAACAGCGAGGCTTCGCCGAATTTCCGATGATTAGAAGTTTTAGTTTTTCGTTTTCCGTCGTGTTAGCTCCCAGGATCACTGTAAACCTTCCTTTACTAGTTCAATATTCCTCATAAACCACAAATTCCGTATTGCACAGTTAATGTTCCATAAAATGCGAGTTATAGTGTATTTTTTGCCTCGAGGAAGAAATGTTTGATTCGAGAAGTCGAGAAATTCGTGTAAGCGAATTTTGAGTAATACATAAATAAATACACGTGGAGAATAGGACAAACGACCGGGAAATTTAAATTACTTCGAGATACTGAAAATTCGACTAATGGAGGTTCGAGATATCGACGTTCCACTGTAATTCATTGTAGGGAAATTGTTTGCTAAGGTCAGAAAGGAAATATATATTAAAATTAATTGTACCTTAAATTTGGTGTTATGCAACGGGAGTAGCATAACTTTTAGGCCGGTCCACTAATATTTATACAAATCTCATAGAAGCATTTTTGTCCGATCTAGAATATTGTTAAAAACATGTAAGCTCATTGAGTCTTTAGGCTTTTTCAATCGTGAAATTACGAGAGTTTCACGCCAGTGTAGCAGTGGGCTGGCGCCGGTGGACCGTTGAGACATCACTGCAAGGACAATACAGTAACGGTGCACTGGGGGAGGCATGTGCCTCAACTTATATAAATGCTCGCCTTTGGCCTATATAAAAATGGGGTTACTAGAAGGAAACCATAGCATTCCAACTGATAAGCCTGGCATATTCTGCCCAAGGATCGAAAGAATTCTCTCTCGTACGAAAGCCAATGAGCAACTTGTTAAGCCTAAAAGCATTGGCGAGATTTTGGAGCAAAGTAGAGAAAATATTGTCATTGCCGTTTAATGCACCGGCTTTCGAAGCACAAGTTGGCAGCTTCGATACGGACCCAGTCCGTTGTTATATGAAGGTGCGTAAATACGCCAGCATCAAGTTTGTAGATTTACCGCAAGCAAAAGGGCTCCCGTGGGACCAATTGTGATACCTTGACGTCCCCGTAAACCGTGAATGTAGTAAGTGGGATTTAAATTAGATAACATTATTATTATTATGATTGCCATGAATGTTTTTAAACTTGTTCAAAATCGGAAATGTGCTTAGAGTCTGTTAGTTTTTTATTTACTATAGCTTTCCTGAAATGATTGTTTGCTTTAATATTTTAAGTTGTAAAATGACTTCCTTTAATGGAAAGTGAGCTTGGTAAGTTATGTGATTGAACAAAACTACAAAAATACCTACACTATGGATTTTTAATACACTTTGCTTTAATTTGCACCGACACAGGAAGGTTTTATGGTGACAATGGGGTAAGGAAATGCTAGGAGTGGGGAGGATTCAGCCGTGGTCTTATTTAAGCTACAGTCCCGGCATTTATCTGGTGTGAAGATGGCAAAACACGGAAAACCATCTTCAGGCCGACAGTGGGGTTCGAACCACTATATCCGGAATACTAGATACTGGCCACACTTAAGCGACTGTAGATATCGAGATTGCAAGCAGCCTGTACGTTTCGACCTGGAAAACATCAGTCGCCAGTCAGAATCTCAGCTGTTAATATGGTGAGTCAGTTATCATTGCAACGCTGAATTTTCATACGTAACATTTCTGGTTTCATCTTAGCGGTGGTGTGAACAGTCTTAACTCTCGTTATTGGTGTGCAGAAAGCCGTAATGGTGTTTATGAAATCCCTCGTTATGATAGGAAGATTGGTGTTTGATGGATGTTAGTGCAAGACGAATAATTGGATCTACTTTTTCGAGAAGACAGTAAATGCAAAGAGGTACCAAGATAACATTTTAACGCCATTGTCATCAGGTAACGGAAGAAGGAAAATCGCGCTGGTTGTTCTAACAAGATTCAGCTCCTGCTCATACAGCGGAAGACCTTACAATCTCGGAAGTGTTTGCAGACAGAGTGATCAGTGCTGGTCTATTTCCCGCTCGTTCTCCAGATCTAACAGTGTGCGATTTTTACTTGTGGGGTAAACTGAAAGGAAAAGTGTATCGAACAAATCCTCATACATTGGAGGAACTGAAAGAAAACATTAAGAATGAAATAAGAAACTGTGGCAGAACTCACTCGTGTCATCCAGAATGTGGTTACCAGACACAATGCCTGTATAACCCAGGAAGGACGACACTTCCAGCCTCTTTTATAAGGACGGATTTTCATATAATATTGTATACACGCTTAAATCAGGGAGGCCGCACGCGATATAAGTTCGGCTGAGGCAGCTGCCCTAGCGCAGAGTACAATCACCGTGCGTTCGGTCTTAGTTTATGTGAGAGACCTTGTAGATGTTGGCAACCCTAATGCAGTTAGCTGTAAGCGTTCACACCACTTTATGCTATTTTTAATTCCTATATGGCTAAATTTCAAGGTACCGAAATACCGACAAGCGAAACGCTTCCAGGTCACCCGATTTTTATCTCGTGGACATTTTAAGTGTGTACAGATGGTCACATTTTTGCACGTTCGCAAAATATTTGGTGTCGCTCCAATAGATGGGAGTCATGGAAGAGATGGGATGGTCATGTTACGCGTAGTGATGATCATAGTGTGGCACAATCGGGGATGAATATCTTGGGACCAGGTCCGCCGAGATAATGTCGAAGGACGGACACCAGTTTATCCAAGTACAAGCCCGATGGAAGGGGCTAGAACAATGCTGTGTGATTTTCAGGAGTTGATACCCACAGCAATTTACACAGGAAACGCGCAAAAAAAAATCGTCATCATCATCATCATCATCATCACCATCATCTAAGAGGCAACGCCTTTTCACTGTAGCCACATCTGATGATCTTATGCTAGCCTCTTCATGTTTCTATACAAACTACATTCTAATTCACCTAAGGAGTTCCTGATGTATGGCATCCTTGGCTTCTTTCCCAGTACTTAACCTTTGATGATGGTTCGGAGAGGAGAGTCTATGACTGAGTACGTGTCCAAGGAACTCAGTTTTTCCTCTTATTTATCGTATTTAATAAACATCGAAAATCCTTAACCTTCTGTAAATCAAAGGCATCTTCTTTTTATCCAACCAAATTGTTTTTGTAATTATTCTCCAAAACTACATTTGTGAAGCCTCACATTTTGTTTATTCCTGTTTCCACACTCCAAGCAACGGTCTTCAGAAATTATTTCCTGGTCTCCAAACTGAGATGGTTGTTTAGCAATAAGCTTTTCTTATCTTGGAAGGCTTGTTTTTCTTCCATTATTCTTTCCTTGATTTCCGAAAGGGACCTGTTGTCAGAGGTGCCCAAATAGGAGAATTCTGTGACTTAGTCTATCTGTGTTTTGTTTAATTTTATTTTTAACTCTAGGCTTCTCTTTGTCTTCTTGTTTGGTTGAGGCCCCTTGCACCGCGTGGTTCCTAACTCTAGTGAGCTTTCTACTTAGCCCAGTATTCCTTCTTCGCTTTCCTTTCCTGAGTCCACTTCACTCCCGCTCCAAGACGCAGTGTTTTAGCTGTCACTGACGTTTTGTCTACTGTAATGAATTTTTTTTTTTTTTTACATTTAGTATTAGTTTAAGTTTTTCTAAGGATTTGTTCAATGGTCTTACGATCTCACTCAAATCCTTTTCAGAATGACCTAAAATAGCAACACCATCTTCAAAGCGGATACTGTTCACTTGAATACCATTAAAATTCATTCTTCTAGTATGCACTTTCATTTCTGTAAATGCATTTTCTATGAACAGGTTAATGAGGTATGGTTAATGACAGACCACGCCCTTGTCGTGCTGCTCTCCTAATTTCTGATGCTCTTGTAGCACCAATATTATTAACTTCCGTGGTTTGAGCTTTATACAGATTCAGAGTAAGGCATCTATCTTTCCAGTCGAGTCGGGTATTCGCCACTACTTGAAAAAGCAATTTCCACTCAATGTTATGGAAAGCTTTTTCCAAGTCAACAAACGTTACATAAGTTTTCCGGTTGACTTATATTCTTTTTTCCAAAATTTGACGTAATGATAATATAGCCTGTGTTCTGTTTTCTAAAGGACGTAAGAAAAAATTAGCTGCTGGACAGGGGCTCTTTTGCCTGTGCACGCCTGGGGAAGAAAACTGTGTATGAACGTGAAGCCCTAAGGATAATAAGTTTCTGCACCTCTGCCTCCTCCTCAAATGTTCAGTCCGTACACTGGTTTAAGGCAGCTCTCCGGGCGGATCTATTTTCCACCCTCCTCTTGATTTCAGCGTAGCTTCAACATTCGACGTCTCCCGTTAGTTGCTGAATATACTGGATACTTGGTCTTCCACTGTAGTTAGTTAGTATACCATTATTTCTTCTATATCTCTATACATTTCACCATCTGGATAATAATAGAAGAAACTGTATAAAAACGTAAAAAGATATATAATAGTCAAGCCTGGGATGAGTCAGTGCTTTTGGTCAACAAGCCCTCGTCTCGGAAGCCATGGTAATGCTCGTATTCGTCATCCGGTCATATAGCTAATATTTCCCCCACCGGGTGACTTGGCCTTGCGGTCAAGGGCGCGCGCCTGTGACCTTGCATCTGGGAGACAGCGGGTTCGAGCCCCACTGACGGCACCCCTGCAGATGGTTTTCCGTGGTGTCCCATTTACACACCAAGCAAATGCTGGGGATGTACCTTAATTAATGCCACGGCCGCTTCCTTCTCATTCCTAGGTCTTTCCTATTCCATCGTCGCCATAAGGCCTATCTGTGTCGATACGACGTAAAGCCAATTCATTTTCTCTCTACTATTCCCCTTAGCAGCAGAGAACTCTATCCCCCCCTTCCCCCAACAAACTCCCACCGTCACGCAAACCTTCCTTTCTCCTCTCACACATGGCAACCAGTGGTAATAATGGGGGAACTACTGTGTCCCAGCCCGTACACTTCTTACATTCCCACACGGATCTCCAATAGTGTGGAGCCCCACTACTTGCTGGTTCTCCTCCATCCTTCCTAACACTCCACTTTCACACACGACTGAATGTTCGTTTTCAACATGACCTGCCTCACTACCTTGAGGGAGTTCACTGTCCTTATCTAAGGTATTTATGTGTACCCCATCCCTTCAGTTATTCCTTCTAATACCAGTTTAAGCAAGCTGTCATATCTTAATATATGTCCTATTAACTTTGTCCTACTAGTTATTGCGCTCCAAACAGTACCATTTACCCCTGCCTTCTAATACACTTCTTCATTTGTTATCTCATCTCACCAACATACATACATACGTACATCATCATTATAGACTGTTATGCCTTTCAGCGTTCAGTCTGCAAGCCTCTGTGCATTTACTAAACGTCGCCACAATCCTCGATTTGCAACTAGTGTTGTGGCCTCATTTACTTCTATACCTCTTATCTTTAAATCTTTAGAAACCGAGTCTAACCATCGCCGTCTTGGTCTCCCTCTATTTCTCCTACCCTCCAGAGCAGAGTCCATTATTCTCCTAGGTAACCTATCCTCCTCCATTCTACTCACATGACCCCACCACCGAAGCCGGTTTATGCGTACAGCTTCATCCATCGAGTTCATTCCTAAATTAGCCTTTATCTCTTCATTCCGAGTACCATCCAGCCATTGTTCCCATCTGTTTGTACCAGCAATCATTCTTGCTACTTTCATGTCTGTTACTTCTAACTTATGAATAAGATATCCTGAGTCCACCCAGCTTTCGCTCCCGTAAAGCAGAGTTGGTCTGAAAACAGACCGATGTGAAGATAGTTTCGTCTGGGAGCTGACTTCCTTCTTACAGAATACTGCTGATCGCAACTGCGAGCTCACTGCATTAGCTTTACTACACCTTGATTCAATCTCACTTACTATATTACCATCCTGGGAGAACACAGATCCTAAATACTTGAAATTATCGACCTGTTCTAGCTTTGTATCACCAATCTGACATTCGATTATGTTGAATTTCTTAACTACTGACATCAATTTAGTCTTCATACCATACTCATTGCAACTATTTTCAAGTTTCAAGATATTAGACTGTTGGATTTCGGCACAATCTGCCATTAAGACCAAGTCGTCAGCATAGGCCAAACTGCTTACTACATTTTCACCTAACTGAATCCCTCCCTGCCATTTTATACCTTTCAGCAGATGATCCATGTAAACTACGAACAGCAAAGGTGCAATATTACAGCCTTGTCTAACCTCTGTAAGTACCCTGAACCAAGAACTCATTCTACCATCAAATCTCACTGAATCCCAATCGTCAATATAAACGCTTTTGATTGATTTTAATAATCTACCTTTGATTCCATAGTCCTCCAGTATAGTGAACATCTTTTCCCTCGGTACCCTGTCATATGCTTTCTCTAGATCTACGAAACATAAACACAGCTGCCTATTCCTCTCGTAACATTTTTCAATTACCTGGCGCATACTGGAAATATGATCCTGACAGCCTCTCTGTGGTCTGAAACCACACTGGTTTTCATCCAACTTCCTCTCAACGATTGATCGCACCCTCCCTTCCAAGATGCCAGTGAATACTTTGCCTGGTATACTAATCAATGAGATACCTGGATAGGTGTTGCAATCCTTCCTGTTTCCTTGCTTGCAGATAGGTGCAATTACTGCTTTTGTCCCATCTGAAGGTATCTTACCAACACTCCACGCTAATTTTACAACTCTATGAAGCCATTTCATCCCTGCCTTCCCACTGTACTTCACCATTTCTGATCTAATTTCATATATTCCTGCTACCTTATGACAATGGAGTTTATTTACCATCCTTTCCACTTCCTCAAGCATAATTCACCAACATCATTTTCCTCCTCCCCATGAGCTTGGCTGTTTGAAACACCACCAGGATGACTTCCTTTCACATTGAGAAGATGCTCAAAATATTCCCTCCACCTCTCCAGTGGTTCCCTGGGATCTATTATGAGTTCACCTGAATTACTGTAATCACTGTTCATTTCCTTTTCCTCTCCCTTCCTAAGATTCTTTATTACTGCCCAGAAAGGTTTCCCTGCTGCTTGACTTAGACTTTCCAGGTTATTACCAAAATCTTCCCATGACTTCTTTTTGGATTCAACAACTATTTGTTTCGCTCTGTTTCTTTCATCTACGTATAAATCCCTGTCTGTCTCGGCCCTTGTTTGGAGCCATTTCTGATAAGCCTTCTTTTTACGTTTACAGGCTGCTCTCACTTCATCATTCCACCAAGATGTTCGCCTTTTCCCGTCCTTACACACAGTTGTTCCTAGGCATTCCCTTGCTGTTTCTACTACAGCATCCCTGTATGCCACCCATTCACTTTATATGTCCTGAACCTGCCTACTGTCTGCTGTTCGAAACTTCTCACTAATTATATCCATGTACTTCGGTCTAATTTCCTCGTCCTGGAGATTTTCTACCCTTATTCGTTTGCAGACAGATTTCACTGTCTCTACCCTAGGCCTAGAGATAGTTCACTACAGATCAGATAGTGGTCTGTATCATCGAAAAATCCGCGAAAAACGCATGCTTGAAGAATGTATTTGTAACAGCTAAACCGATACTAGCACAGAAGTCAAGCAAACGCTTCCCATTCCCATTAGCTTCCAAATCTTCCCCACATTTACCAATCACCCTTTCGTATCCTTCAGTTCTATTTTCAACTCTTGCATTGAAATCGCCCATTAGCACTATTCTATCTTTGCTGTTGACCCCGACCACGATGTCACTCAACGCTTCATAAAACTTGTCAACTTCATCCTCATCTGCACCCTCACATGGTGAATACACGGACACAATTCGTGCCCTAATTCCTCCAACTGACAAATCTACCCACATCATTCGCTCATTTACGTGCCTAACAGAAACTATGTTGCGTGCAATGGTATTCCTGATAAAGAGCCCTACCCCAGACTCTGCCCTTCTCTTTTTAACACCCGTAAAGTACACTTTATAATCTCTTATCTCTTCCTCGTTATCTCCCTTTACCCGAATATCACTTACTCCTAGCACATCCAAATGCATCCTCTTTGCTGACTCAGTCAGTTCTATATTCTTTCTTCCATAAGCCCCATTATATTGAGAGCCCCCCATCGAATTCCATCTCACCAAATGATCTTTAATATACTTCTGCAGTACCAATGTTAGAATGCGGTTAGCTGTGTTGTTGTTATTGGGTAGTTGTGTTTTAACTTTATTATCACTTGTAGTGTTAAGCTAGGAGTAGACTCAACCTATAGTATAGTAAGGCGTAATGTTAAGCACTGGAAATACTTAAGCTGTGTGTGAATTTGTATATGATGGTGCTGGATTTAGAATGTTAATCTAGTACTATTTGTTGTGATAATTTATTTCCATGGAATTCCTTGTTGTACTCTTGTTGTTGTAGAAGTAACTTAGTAGAAGTTGTTGTTCTTACTTTTGTTGGATAATTATATTTTAACTCTTTTTTGTTATCACACTACTGTACGAGACAGTTTTAACTAGATATTTCCAAAGTGAGATGTATTTGTTAATAATAACAGTAATAATTATTTCCTATTGTCAATATTTTACAAACATAAAAGGAACACTAGACACATTTTTAACCCGCCATCGGTATCGTTGTTAGGTAGCCCCTAACAAAAACATTCCTTATTAAGAAAAGTTTTTTGGTATAAGACTCAAACTTTTCAAACTCCAGGTATCCTCAAATGAGTTTATGAGTCACATGTTTTCCTTCGTTACGCGATTATTCACGCACACGTGTCACGTGGAGGAGTGGGGGAAGTGCGTTCTGTCTGAAGTGTTAGTCCGCGCCTCGCTACGATACCGGTCGCGTCACGGCAGTGTTAGGAGCATTCTAGCCTCGATACCTTTGGCGTCACAGTTTTTGCGCATTCCGTGCTGGTGTAATGTTTTAGTAAACAGTATCACAGTGAAATTATAATGGCTAATAGGCCTAGTGAATCTCTTATTTTGAGCTGGATTGAAGAATCTTGCCCTGGAAATCGTAAAGCCACATCTGTTGAGACGTGCTTTAGTCGATGTTCTGTCAATTGGTCTCAGAAATTCCATCAAAAATATCTTTGGACAAGAACTTCCCGTCAGAAATGCGACACCAGCAGCCCTAGGTAAGTATTGCTAACAGTTCTCACTTCTACATTTTTACAAGTATCTAATTGAACACTTTGTAAAACTTGTTTATAATCATTACCAAAAAAAAAAGCTATAGTGTTTACTGTATATATTTTCAGACGTTTCGGGCGGAAATCAAGATATGCCTACTCCCAGTTCGAAAAAACCGATTTACGTCAGCTCGCTGTGATGCGTGCAAACACTCAACGTGCAAAGAACACACTGGACTAACAAAAGTAGTATGCAGTGAATGTTTTTCGCAAGAAGTTGAAAGAAATAAGTGAACAGGACAATGATACAAAATAATGAGGTTTACAAATCATGTTAACATTTGTTTTGTACTGTAATATGTATTTGTAATGCCAAGGATTTTTGTTACTTTTCATAATATTTAGTAATAGTTATGTAAATTTATGTAAATAGTTAACACAAAACCAGTCTGTTAAAACCAAATTATAATTACCTTCTAAAAGAACGAAAACAGTGTAAGAGTCGAAATTGTAGTAGCAAGTATTTAGGTAATAAATAATTGTGGATATATGCAACTATGTAAGTATATATACTAAATAACCAAATACTAGTATAATTTATTCAAACTGCCGAGAAGAGCTTGTATAAGAACTAAAATCATATTCCAAGTCGATGTTAGGGAGCCCCTATACACGCTACCTCTCGCGTAAGTGCGGACAACGATACCGATGGCGGGTTAAAAGGATACTTTCCTTGGGACAGATTAAATACGTGAGAAACGACATTCATTGACGGAAAAAGAACGGACAGCTTGGCCTAGACAAGCAGGAGATGAATTCTTGCGCACTTGTTCAATGAATTAGGTCTTGATTGGCAACCCTGACGCTAACAACATAGGATTATATCATTAACGGCACAGACCTGTAGATATTGAATTGTAACTCCCATCTTTATTAATATTCTTCTACAGAATGAACCACAGCTGATCTTCAATGCACTTTAATATCTTGAGGTAGCCTTACAGAGCGTTACGAGCAGGATCAGATTTAATAACCATTCATAGCATAGAAAGTATTTCACAGCTGGCTCTGCCAACAGAAATTCTACTTTTCAACACTAAAATACTTCCGACCCTTACATATAACATAGAATTAACTATGCGAGTAAGTGTTATGCCCAGTTCCTCGGCCAAATTCTCTTTAGAGAAGAGGAGAACTTGAAAAACACCATTTTGCAAGGCAAAGTTGAAGGCAGTCGAACACGACGAAGGTCACTGGCCTACCAGATCATGTTAATGAAAGCTGAAAACTGTTCTGGATGGAGGCATCTCGTCAAGGCTACAATGCAGAAATGATAGGGTTATGAGGTCTCGACGCTCAGTAATAAGCAAAGCGACTAATGATTATAATGACAAAGACCTAGAAAATATTACAAACGCGAAAGAAAGATTCCTCTAATCAGTATTAGGAATATTAAAATACGCTCCTTCCAGAGTAGCATATGAGCTTTTCTGATAGTAGATCTTCGAATAAAATTTTTGCTAGCATCTACAAGTGCAGAAACAAAACTTCGAAGAATCAGAGGTTATATGAGGAGAGAAATCTGGTTGGACTTTTTTTCAACTGACGCAGTGACCAACATAAAGTGGACAGGTCCAAAAGTGAAGCTCCGCAGCGCGATAACAAGTGTCGCGGCACAAGTCTTTCACCACATGTTGTGCAAGGTAACCGCGTTCCACAACCCATCACCAGATTGCATATGCCCTCTTTGCGGCAGATCATTCTCTTTTAGTCTGATCAAAAAGGATCAACTCGTTAAATGTATATAGTAGTGAGAAATAAACATGACTGCTTAATACTGTCTCAAAGTACGTTTTATTACTAGAAGTGAAAGGATATTTTGATAGAATGCACCAACGTACTTGAACAAGGCACGAATATCATCCAGCCTCTCTGCAGTTATGTAGGCGTGTTTCATACATTTACAGTAAGAGGCTTTGAGAGTCAGATCGCTAATATTTATGCAAATATCACTACAGCGCCGTTGTGTGGGTGGACGACACTTGCGCCTTTGTTAAATTCTAAACTATTAGTGGCTAACATTCCTTTCCCTAATTATCATACGCCGAAATTTTAGATCTTATTTGGTTAGAATGCAACTAATGTTTTAATAGGAAGTGTTCTCTAGCCCGTTCTTCCAGGATGTAGCGACAGTAACATAAATTCAAGAGGTTCTGATTGGTCGTACCCCTAGCGTGTATGTAACACTCGTAGCATGACCTTTCTGCAGGCAGTTGTGTACACTTGTTACTAAAAATTCGATGCCTGATTTTTATTATTATTATTATTATTATTATTATTATTATTATTATTATTATTATTATTATTATTATTATTATTATTATTATAGTTTACAGGTTAAATTCTTAAATGGAATATGTCATACATATTAGAGTCATTAAGTTCTCGGGCTGGCTGTTCAGCGTTAATGTGGTGCTCGAAACTGGAGAGTTTGCACATCAGGATGTTGCCGTAACAGTTCTTCGGTAGTCTCAGCAAGAGGCAGTTGCGTGCTTACAGTGTTGTGAAGGGCAGTTCAGGGTGAGCGACGTAATTTGAGAATGTTGTAGTTTAGGCAACATGCACATTTCATATTTTGTCAAAAAATCCGGAAATACGCTAGTGAAACGTTTGAGAGTACCTTACCTTATCACTACGACGGAAAAAAATCGCGGAAAGGTAAGTCAAAGGACTATGTGATCCTTGAACTGTTACTGCCAGTCCACGAACATGCGGTCTGTCGTCCATGAGTGTTCGCCGTGTTGCCTGCACTGTAGGCGTCAGTCCAGGAACATACAGACTCCAGTACATGAGTGTTCGCCGTGTAGCCTGCACTGTAGGCGCCAGTCCGCGAACATACGGACTGTAGTACATGAGTGTTCGCCGAGCAGCCTGCACTGTAGGTGCCAGTCCGCGAACATACGGACTGTAGTACATGAGTGTTCGCCGAGCAGCCTGCACTGTAGGCGCCAGTCCGCGAACATACGGACTGTAGTACATGAGTGTTCGCCGAGCAGCCTGCACTGTAGGTGCCAGTCCGCGAACATACGGACTGTAGTACATGAGTGTTCGCAGTGCAGCCTGCACTGTAGACGCAGGTCTACGAACACACTGACTGTAGTAGTATATGTTCCATTATGGCCATTTGGGTGGAATAGTTTTATATAAAAATCTTAAAATGATTCAAGCTCGTTAGGTTTTATTAATAGTGAAATTACCAGGGTTTCTCCCTAGTGTACCAGAGAAATCATCACTTGGATTACCACAACTTTCCAAGAGGCTGGTGGCTAGTGCGTCTTCAGACAAAGCAGCATGCCTGATTTTTAGGACAATGCAACGACGGTGTACTTGGGAATGTATGTACCTCTACTTGTATAAATGCTTGCCTTTGGCTTTTATATCAAAATTTAAGTTCCCAGAAGGAAACCATAATTGAATTTGACCTGTTGCAAATATTAAAAACATTCAAGCTATTTAGCCCTTCTCAATTATAAATGTTACCAGTTTTGACGATAAAATAATTGAATGCAAATCTCATGAAGATGAATCAGATTATTGTTCATAATATTCCAGGCTCTGTGGGGTTCAAATTATTCCCCCTTACGTATGTCCAAACCGATGCTCGTCGTGAAGGGGAGAGTGCGTGCCCGCTCACGCTATACCCCGCGGGATCACCACCACCACCGCCATTACGGGCACAAAGAGACCGCCCACCCCAGTTTTTTAATTTAATTTGTGTCGTGTGTCACGATATTCAGCTAAAACACCACGGTCACGGTCACTTGTCGTTGAGCTCAACTAATTAAAACTTGCTCGGGGAAATGTTTAAATAGATATCATATCGGGGAAAAGTCTCCTTTAAAGAGACTCTCTCGCGCAAGGAGTTTATGTTAGTTACGGCTTTGTTATACCTTTAATTGTCCATCCCTGTGGCTGGCTGCTCAGTCTTTGGTTCAGTGGGCCAAGAATTAATTATGATTCATTAAGTTTTCAAAATTCATGAATTTTTTGCATTTGAATAAATCCGCCCTGTTGTTGCTGTTATGTAAGTAATACATTTTTATAGGATTTATTTATTGCCATCTTGTACTCCTTCCCAAAGACTCTGTCCATAGCATTCAACAATATCTCGAGATCTTCTGCAGACTCAGATAAAGTAACAATATTATCGGCGAATCTCAAGGTTTTGAATTTCTCTCCTTGCATTGTGATTGCCTTTATAAATTCCCCGGGTTATCTATATAAAATTTGGAAGGAACGATGGGGGCATACTGCAGTTTCGCGTCAGTCCTTTCTTGATTGTTGCTTCTTTCTCAGAGTCCTCGATTCTTATGACTGCATTCTGTCTTTTTGTACGATGTAGATATTACTTCTTTCTCGGTACCTAATCCTGAACTCCTTCAGAATTTAATCCGTCCATACATCCATGCAATTATCAAAGAAGGATGCCCCTATGGGTAGGGGAATTCTGCATGGTTAGCATCACTGTTTTGTACACAGCAACATCCAGATCGCAGTAAAAAATTAAAACCTACAACATGTTTTCCAGTCACTGACCGGGTCAGGGATTCAATGAATGAAGTCTCATCTTGCGGTGAGGATAGGAATTGTGGCGGCTGCCGAGGCCTGTCGCGCTCCTCTGGAACAATGATTAATGACTGACAGATGAAATGAAATGCTATTGGAGAGTGTTGTTTGAATGGAAGATGACATGCAAAACCGGAGTACCCAGAGAAAAACGAGCCCCGGCATCGCTTATGTCCAGCACAAATCTCACATTGAGTGAGTGGAATTTGAACCACGGAACCCAGCGGTGAGGGGCCGACGCTCTGCCCCCTGAGCTACGGAGGCTTCTAGATCGCAGTATGCTCCTGAATATAAATAAGGCACTGCGCCACGAGCCAACTCGTTCATTGAGATGCGGCAAATGTGCGCGGAAGACGTGAGTATGGCAAGAAACATTGTCGCACAGCCACACACTAGTATTGGAACTGTAGGACACACAACAAGTTTAAGTGCGTAGGATAATTAAACACAATCCTCGCTATCGCCTCTTTCAAACTATACGAAATTTGGCGCCTGCAACTATATCACCATACCAACCACGATCATCCAGGGAGGAAGCAGGTATTTGCCTATCATGCGAAATATCATGATATCTAAAGTCTTTCGTGGTAAAAAAAACAAAAAACAGAACAAGGTCTACAATATCATTTCAAGCTATTGTATCGTATGTCTCCAAAACATGGGCAATAAATTTTGACCGATGTAGGTTCAACTTTTTCAAAAGGAAGCCTATCAAAGATATAGACATGTTTATACAAAGTGATATATATTGTGATGGGTGGTTACTGGATCACAAACATCCTGATAATCAGAAGGACTCAGAGGGATGGCTGTGGGGCGAGGAGACAAGAAAGACAACACCGACAGCTCTTAGAGGGGTAAATACCTTCACGTAGGTCTGGACCCTGGTAGACCTAGACTGTTATAACGGCATGAGGTGGAAAAGCCTATACCGTTAAGGAAGACTGAAAGCCAAAAGCATTACATCGACAGAGATGGAGGCAACATGCGATTATCAGTACCTGAGGTTGCAGTGATGATGGTGATGAACCCAAAATATTATTTATTTTTCTTAAATTTTACTTGTACTATCTAGGGGAGGTATATGAAGAAAGGGCAAGTCCCACATATACGGTTGTACCTCCATTCCCACATGTACGTTTACATAAACTCTACAGAGTAATTACAGATTTACAGACAATTTTAAATGTACATTTTTGCATTGCAAACACTGTACTCTTAGAATAGTGATTATCTTGATTTATGCTATACATTTATTAAGAACTAGCAAATGTACCCGTGCTTCGCTACGGTATTCTGCATTGTATACGATTATTGAAGTAAATACTGTACATGCAGTAAATAAGATTGTTTTAAAATAGCATGTCTCTTAGCGTTATCCGAGAAACAATATGGAGAGGTCCCCATACGTTGTTTCCAGTGTAAAATGCTTGTTACGGATTTGTGATGATAACGACAGGCTCACTTACCTACTGCCATTCGCAATCGAGTTGGGAAGTTTACATTATAATTGCAGGCCCCATTGCCTACTGCGCGGTCACAATCGATTTGGGGAGTTACAATGGCAGCCCCCCTTTCCTACTTCTAGACATGTTACAAATTGAGGAGTTTTTATTATAATGGCAGGAAACTTCCCTACAACCAGTCAAAATTGAGTTTTGCAGTTATCATTATAATGATAGGCCCCTTTTCCAACTGCCAGCCAGCTTCCTGCCAGTCACACCAAGTTGATGAGTTTCCATCAAAATAGCAGGCCAGTATGCCTAATGCCAGTCACATTTTAGATGGGTACATCTGTTTATAACTGCGGGAACGCTTGCCTACAGCCAAAGACTGTATGCTGCATGCTCCCTTGCCTTCTGAAAGTCAAATCGAGAAGTGAATTATTCATTACAATGGTAGGCCTGCCTCATTAATGCCAGTTACTAAGGAATTGGAGAAGGACTCCATTCCTACTGCCAGTCATAGTCGGTGTGCGGAGTACTGATTACAATAGCAGACACACCCTTTGTCGATCGCTACAAAATCGACATCAGTGAATATATATAGTTCGACATACGAAAGAATGTGCTTGTTTACAATATTGCAGACCTTCATTTACAGATTAACTGCTTCTAAACGATACATCATATGGAGAAAGGATTGAACCATAAGACGCCGGATTTAGCGGCCTAAATTGCTGGTCTTATGATATCTCATCTAGTCATGGGTCAGACTGAGTTAGAGACTTGGAATAGGGTAAAATGTGTGTAAGATTATCTCACATTGCATTGCTTTTCGGATAATTAAGTGACAGCTACATACATAGCATTTGGCTCACATATGGCTACTAGGTGGACCAATTTTCGTGTAGTGTATGATGATTCTATCTTTCCTCTAAGTGATGGAAGGTATGAATTATGTATGTGAAAAGTACAACTTTACTTGACATCGAGAAATAGAGAAAAATCAAACGTAAAATGGATATAAATACGACAAAATGTCGTAAGACCAAGGTTGTAGATCACTCCAAATTGAACGGGGATTGTGCCATCCGTTATGTGATAATACTTCCCGAAGATCTGCACCATCATTAAAATTGCCTCCATATTTAGATATTCTTCGGGATAGAAAGAGAAAAATTTAGAGCTCTTGGAAGTTTTCCGCCCGTTACAGGCAAAAACGTAAAATTTTGCCAAATTTCAGTTTTCTTTCTCGACTGGCAGATTATGCCGCAATCTGGGTTTTCGTTGAGAAGTGTAAAAAGTAGGACTTTCAAGAAACTAAACCAAAAAATATGCAGATGATCATTATTACCCCTTAAGAGTGTAGCTGTACGAAAATTTCGACAAAATAGTCAATGTACACCACACAGTAGTTACGATTTTATTTACATAGATAAATAAGGAACCTGCTCCACGTACAACACCTTGTGAGCTATATCCGCTGGACTTAACCGGAAAAACGGACCGTTTATGATATCTCCCTTATTAATCCTCCTGTCGAAAAAATGCACATGAAAAAAAGTTTTAGAGATGGAATTCCATCACGTTTGGTCGATTTCCAGTCAGGTTGGTCTTGTACTGTATATATTGTGTAAGAGTAAAATCACCATTTCGGTTCCCTATAAACCGCAAGTCCATTCCGGGAACATGAAATGTTATTGACGATTAACACGTAGCGTTTGACAGGTGGATGTTAATGTAAAGTTTGACTCAAATATCTTCAGTAGTTTTCAAGTTGTAAAACATACGCTTTACACGCACCCGCTCTTGAGTTAAGTCCGGTGAGACTTGTACCAGAAAACGGTCCGTTAATGATACCTCCCTTATTAATCCTCGTATTGAAATGATGCACATGAGGAAAAAGGCTTAGAAATGAATTTCAATTAAGGCAGGTAAATTTACATTAAGTTTGGTTGTTTATATTTTGTGAGAATGCAAAATGACGGTTTCGGTTTCGTATAATCCCCCAGTCAATTCAGGGATTTAGAAACAATATTTGCCCTAAAACTTACCAAAGGACAGGTGGATTCTAAATATCAAGTTTGGTGGAAGTATATCCAGTAGTTTCCAAGTTATAGACAAACAGACAAACAAACAGACAGACACCAAAACTGAATATATACAGATGGTCATTATTACACCTGAAACGGATAACTGTACGGAAATGTCGCCAAAATTGTCAATGTACAGACACACTCTAGAAGTGCAGACCTTTATTTCGATAGTTACTGCTTTGTAACTGTACGACGTATCTACAAACGGACTTCACCCTCAGACGCCCCTTTCAGTGCTCTACATGGTTGGTCCTATGACATCTTCTCGTATCTCCTATATTCATGGGTTAGATTGAGTTAGAGTCATTGAATAGGGTGAAATCTTGTACAGTTTTTGGATGCTACTTTATATTTTTGATTCTCATGTGACAGCTAGAATCATAAAATTTGGCTATAACATTGCCAATTGTCATGTCAATGTGCGTGCCGAATGTCATGTTTCTACCTTTCCTATAAGTGTGCCAAATAATAAGATATACGTGTAAAAGTACAAAATCAACTTGTATTTAATGTATTAGGGATAGAAATACGACGAAAAGTCATAGGACAAAAGGTGTAGATCTCTCCAAAATGAAACGCCATTTGCTTTGTGACTTGTGATACGACTTACTGATTAGCCACCAATTACCCCGAAACGAAGGTCTGCACCGCCGTTAAAATTGCATCAATATTTCGGAATTTTCCTGGGCCAAAAGTTATACATTTGCATAGTTTAGAATATTTCCTCAAAGGAAAGAGTGTACAGCATTCGGAATTAGCACTCGCATACATACGTGGTAATTAAGGAAGGAAATAATACAGTTTAGTAAGTTGAAATTAATAGAAAATGGATTATAACTGAGGACATCCGGATGACGACAAATATATAAATACCAAGTGAATGTATTGGAAAATCAAATGCTCCTCAATAAATTATGCCGGTGTGAGTTATGGATATAAGAAAGCGGTAATCGGAGAGAAATTTAGGCGCAGGGATTCTTAAGTAATCATATAAGAAAATGAATATTTGTGTTATTACTTAAGCTATTCGAGGACGGTTATAAC